>NC_068997.1:2657687-2659922 GCF_001194135.2 Octopus bimaculoides
GTTACCTACTTATCTACTTACGAACTAACCTGCCTACCTACCTTCAAGCCTACTTACTTATCTATATACCTACTTATCTACCTACCTGTTTTTCCGCCTGCTTACTGGTAAAATAATGGTGTCGATTTACTCACCTGTACACCCTCAAAATAAATACTGATCTCATCAAAATATACCAGTGCCCTTTCTAAGGCATCATATGAAGTTTCTTTATGTCTGTAGGTTGTAGAAACAATAGTCAAATCTCCTTCGAATCACAAATCCTGCTGTCTCTTAAACAGAAAAAGAGAAAAGGGTAATGTGATCATAGATGGTCAAGGTTGAGCCATCTTTGGTTATAAATTTGCTCAAAGTTTGGCTCGGGAATAAGCAAGAACATAAATGACAACAGCAGCAGCAGCATTTTCGAACCAACCAGCAAGCTCCTACGTGGTCGCTATGCATGTCAGAAACAGAAACCAAATCTTTCATTCATATACTATAACTTTTTTAAAAAGCACTGGACACGTTTACTTCTACATAACACCTAGCAGGTGGGTTTGTCACAGAAAGGGAGATCTGGCTGTTATTTCTAACAGATCTGATGACCACATAGAACTTCTCTCACTGGCTTGTACCTCAGATTATCCCTTAGCCACGCTTTAATGTTTCCACGTCACTGAGTGCCAGTAATATGTTGTATACTCTCAATCCATCTATCAAAACAATTTGACCGCAAAACTAGGCTTCGCTGATGAGGACTGAAAAGACAGAATCACATCTAGAGTAGTCTGTAGTGCTATAGATCCCATTAGCTCCATACTGGAATAGTTTTTTAAATAATGGTAAAATAAAATTAAATTCTGTGACTTTCACCTTTGATCTTCCATACGAACAATTATTCCTCAAGATATTGGCGGTGCTCTCTTAATTACAGGTAAAAATTTAATTATTAGTAATTAATTGTCTCATTATCTTTACTAAGACTTAACTCTCTCTCTCTCTCTCCCTCTCTCTCTCTCTCTCTCTCTCTCTCTCTCTCTCTCTGTCTTTTGCAACGTTGTTCTGTTAACGGGGAAGTAATTATTCATAGAAAACAGCTTATAATAAACACTAAAATCGTAGCAAGAAAAACAGCAACAACAAAAATAATAGCAACAGTAACAACAAAATTAACATCAAGAAGAAGAAGAAGAAGAAGAAGAAGAAGAAGAAGAAGAACAACAACAACAACAACAGCAACAACAATGAATATGATTACAACAAAAACGGTTCTACATGATTCCATAAAAGTGTTTTTTTCCTCATCATTTTTCAAGTTCAGTCAAAGGCATAAAGTCACAATAACAATAGATTTCAAAAAGGAAAAATTAACTATGAAAAAAAAAAAAATTGCTGTCTTTGATATTTTGTTTAATTATAAAACAGATTATGGGCATAAATATGTATATTTCCGCCATTTTATGAAAAAAAGCAAAAAATGCTGTCTTTTGTTTTTAGTCTTCTTCCGGTCGGCACTTTGGAATCAACCAACTTGTGTGTGTGTGTGTGTGTGTGTGTGTGTGTGTGTGTGTGTGTGTGAGCGTATATATGTGTATCTATATATTAATGCGCACGCACACATGTATACATATATATGTGTGCTTGTGTATCCATGTACATATATATATATGTGTGTATATATATATATATATATATATATATGTGTGTGTGTGTGTGTGTGTGTGTGTGTGTGTGTATATATATATGTAAACATGTATGCGTATGAAAGCATAAGAATGCATGAAACGCTTACATGTTCATATACTAATACACAAATATACACACGCAAAGGCACGCGCGTACACTCACACACACACATATTAACCCCATGAGCAAATTTAGTTATTTGCGTATAAATGTGTTTTTTGTGGAGATGTTCATACATATATGCATATATACGTCAGCGTATATTTATACGTAAATACCTACATAAACACACACACACAAACTCACACATATATATGTATATGCATGTGTATGTGTGTATGTGTGTGTAACAGAAAAAGATCGAGAGAGAGAGAGAGAGAGAAGAAAGATAATTATTTACTTATCAATAGTTCGATCAGCGTTAATAGGCAATGTTTCTTACGACTCAAATCATTTTACACTCTCTACCTCATTCCCCCATCTCACTCCCATGCACGCACACACGCGCACACACATGAACGCAGACACAGACAGTCAGATACACGCACACACACACACACACACACA
>NC_068997.1:2661032-2662398 GCF_001194135.2 Octopus bimaculoides
TTAAGGGACGGGTATGAAAAAATAGAGAATATGATTGAAACTCATTTACATAATGATTAAAAACATAATAAACATTCTTGAGTATATCCCATGAATAATTAGTATTCTATATGTTTTCCTTTTGCTTTTATAACCGCTTTAATGCGTTTTTGCATATTCTTCATAACTGGTTGTGGCAATTTTCTGCCATTCAACGTGTGATGCTAACATTTTTTCCTATTTTTGCAGTGAATATCTTATTATTAACTTACCAGTGGTTAATCTTTATTGAAAATGTCTCCGAAGAAACAAATTTCTGAAGCTCAAAGGGCTCAAATCATTGCTGTGTTCAGAGAAGGATTATCCCAAGTCAAAATTGCAAGAAAATTGAAATGCTCGAGAAACGGTGTCCTAACAACCATCAAAAGGTACAATGAGACCAATTCTTTCGAAAACCGTGCCGGTCAAGGTCGCAAAAAAGTGTACAAGCCCGAGGGAAAACAAGTTATTGAAGAGGACAAATCTGGCCGTTAGGAAAAAAAAAAAAAAACCTCTTCTGACGTAGCCGCTGAGTTTCAGAGAACAACAAAGAGATATCAAGTTGTAGAGGGAGAAGAAGGTTATCAGAAGCTGGACTCAAATGATGTAAGGCTAGAAAGAAACCGTGACTGTCTGAGGTGAACAAGAAGAAGCGAGTGTCTTAGGCAAAAGAGCATGAAAATTGGACTGATGATGATTGAGCTAAAATTGTTTGGTCCGATGAAAGCTACTTTGAGGTAGGTTCTCCATATTATTTTCCACCAATTTATTAGGCATAATAAAATTATTTATGCTTGTACACATTTTTATTGGATACCAAACATGGTTAATAAAATTTGCATTTCTTCTCAAATCTTTTGAATCCCTGGAGCTGTCTGTATTCCTCGAAGAGTTGGGGAAGCTTATGATCCTAGATGTGTTGTCCCAACAATCAAATTTGGTAGTGGTAGCATAATAGTCTGGGGTTGCATGTTATCCTCAGGCCCAGGAATGTTGTTCACGTTTGAGGGTAGAATGAATTCCAGCACTTACACCAGCATGTTTATCAGTCTTCCTTAGGTAAAATTCTCAATAACATACCAGTAGGTGTAATCTCAAGCGTTCCCAAACGCATAAAAGCGGTTATGAAAGCAAAAGGAAGACACATCAAATGTTAATTATTGATAGAATGTACTCAAAATATTTATTACTGTTATCTTGATTGTGAAATAAATGAGTTTCAATCATATTCTCTATTTTTTCATACCTGCCCCATAATTTTGACCAAAGCTGTATATATATATATATATATATATATATATACAGGAGTGGCTGTGTGGTAAGTAGCTTACTTACCAACCACATGGTT
>NC_068997.1:2662888-2664897 GCF_001194135.2 Octopus bimaculoides
TGTGTGTGTGTGTGTGTGTGTGTGTGTGTGTGTGTGTGTATAATCAGAAAATGGAGAAAACTTCAAATCAACAAACAAAAGAGTGGCAAATGTAGGGAAAAGAGTGATCTAGCAGTGGTCTTGGGAAAACATTTTCTGGGTTATTTCCATATAAAGTGGGAACCAAGACGTTTTAAAAGTTGTGAAAAGAAGTTTTCAAACCAATAATACAAGAAAATTATTAACATGTTTATAAAGGGGCAGTACCTATGTTAAAGTAGATCTTGCTAACTGATATTTATCCAAAACAATACTGTAGATTTCTTATGATAGTGAACTTACAGAAATATTACAGAGAACACCTCCTGTTGTCCGCAATGGGATAGACCGAAGTCCATCCATCTCTACAATTGGTCAATTATATTTGAACCAAGGGCAAAAGTTAAAACCGTTTCAATAGATGATGAATATTACTTTCGCAGTTGGCACTGACTGGCATCGGAAGCGGAAACGGCCGTAAGAATCATTATGTCACATAAATGTTATGTCATGTTTTGTATATTAAATAATAAGCTACAGATATGGTCCGATGGATTTGTGCATTGATCTGAAGTTTTCTCCATTTTCCGATTATTTATATTTGATTCCTGATAAACTTTTGTTTATTCTGTTGTTACTTGTACTCTAAGAGCATAGTTTGCCTGCATACCCATGCCCAGAGATAACACGGGTAACTGATTCCGATAGTATATATGGATATTTTATCCCTTAGTTGGTTATCATAACTGCTAATTCTGCTTATATATATACTCGATCGGCATTTTTCGGACGATTATGGTCCTTGTTGGTGTATATGTTTCCATTCATGTGCGTTAACTACAGCATTAGAGCAGTTTAGCTCTTATTTCTGGTAATGTAGGTGTCTCCTAACACCCCAGTCACCTTTAATGTCATTTATAATTCTTCTTTTCAGTGAAACATTGCAAACTGGAGTTTATATTAATTTTATATACATACATATATATATATATATATATATATGTGTGTGTGTGTGTGTGTGTGTGTGTGTGTGTATGTGTGTGTGTGTGTGCGTGTGTGTGTGTGTGTGTACATATACATACATACGTTGTGTATCTGTGTATGTATTTATGTGTGTATCAATTTTTGTATTTATGCTTGTGCTCCACTACAGCCTGTTTTGTTGATGTTCCCGTAACTTAGCGGTTCGGCACAAGAGACAGATAGAGTAAGTACCAGGCTTAAAGAAATAAGTACTGGCGTCAATTTGTTCAAGTAAAACCCTTCAGGATGGTGCCTCAGCATAGCTATAGTCTAAATACTGAAACAAATAAAAAAAAATTTTAAAAATGTATAAAAGATTACAAAAGTATATAAAGTAATGATATAAATATTTATATTCAGACAATTAAATCTATGCTTACGTCCAACTGCACATTCATCAGCGAGGGAAAAGATGCAGTCGGCAGGCAAATGTATTTCGTGCTGTAGGTAATCTCGATCCCACCAGACTCACCTTAACTGCTTAATGATGGAATAGTACGATAACACTGGAATTGAACTGACTTTGTTTTGGATTAAATTGTTGTGTCGCAGCCGCGAGCGTAATTCACATATTAATTGTGTTTGTGAATGTCCCTCTCCGAAAATGTCAGGAGTGGAAAGGGAAATTATGTCCAAACTGGAGACCTGCTCTGCATGACTCTGAATGTATACATGACAACAATGTTTCTCTTGGAAGGTGGACAAAACGGAGCAACGAACAAAGCGGTAAAAGACCACGTGTTCCTAGAGTTTCTGTTTACCAAGTTTCATTCGAAAAGTCTTTGATCGACCCGAAGCAATGGTAGAACACATTTGCCATACGTGCCGAGCAGTAGGATGCTTCGAACGATATTATGTAGATGTGTATGTGTGTGCGTGTGTGTGTGTATGTGTGTGTGTGTGTGTGTGTGTATAGCTATATGTTCATAATTGCATAAATATATATATACAGATAAATATACATACAT
>NC_068997.1:2665172-2669966 GCF_001194135.2 Octopus bimaculoides
ATATACCTATACAAATATACATAATGTACACACAGACTCACAAGAAACTGATACAATCGCACACATATACACAATAATATTCACACACACACACACACACACACACACACACACACACTCAGGGACACTTGCGTAGATAAACGCACATGCACGTAAATGTGCGCACACATGCTGTTACCGTTGATAAGTAGTGACCAATAACAAAATTGAAGGAAGATTTTAATTCAAATTTTCGAGACCAATGCATCGTATGGAGAAGCTACCATTCGCACACACAAACTCATACACGCACCCTTCTAAGACATAGAATTGTTAGCACGCTGGATAGAGTGGTTTAGCAGTATTTCTTCTGGCTATACACGCTGAGTTACATTCACCCTGATGTCAACTTTGCCTTTCATCTTTTTGAGGTCGACGAAGTAAGTACCAGCTGAGCACTCGAGTCGACGAAATTGATTAACTCCCTTGTCATAAACTTCTGGCTTTGTGCCCACATTAGAAATATATGTGTCTACGTGTGTGCATGTGTGTGTGTGTATATGTGTGCGTGCTCGAGTATACGCGTGCGTGTGTGTGTGTGCGTTTGTGTTTGTGTGCGCGCGCGCGCGCGTGTGTGTTTGTATGAATGTATGTGTATATATACAGGGTGTCCCAGAAAGATTTACCCATTAATGTCTCTTAATTATTCAAAATAAACTTAAGGTAGGATAATGGAATTTGACAGACACGTTCTAATCTAAATTGTCAATCTATTGCAGTAATTATATTTCAAAATGACCACCTTCCGCCTTGATTATAGCCTGCAAACATGTGGTCACTGCGTTGCATGAGCTTCGTACTATCTCTTCATCAAACTTGACTCATGACGTCAGAAGGACTTTCTTCAGATCTGACACATTTGAATAAGAGTGAGCAGAAACATTACTCTCTAAGACAGACCAGATGCCAAAGTCCATTCGATCAATGTACGGACTTAAGGGAGACCATATCCTCTTGTCCCAAAAGTCACTGAAATGCTCTTTGCACTACCTCTGTGTCAAATTGGATGTCTGGGCCGGAGTGAGGATGTAGCAGTCAGCAAAGGTTTCTGTGACCCAGAGTAACGCTTTCTCATCCAAGATTTCCACATAAACATCACTGTTGACTTTGACGCCAGCGTCGATGAAGATCAAGGGAGACTTAGACACATCAGATGCAACTGCGGCCCACACCGTGAGTGAAGCTGGCTTCTGGCAGCGTAAATGATTCCTACTACCTTCAGGCATAAAACTGGTCATTCTGTTTGTTGGTATCTGATTCCACGGTCAAGGTCTTCTCATCAGACCATATCAACACTTTGTTAGCAGTATGCTTCATCTCATCTGACAGTGTTTTACCCCTGTAGAGCCGTTTCTTCTTGAAAGCTGCTGAAATTAATTGCCAGCATTGGTTCTTACATGCTGTTAGTTTTAAATCTTCTTGCGTTGACGATTTCGAAATATCAAGAATTTCTTGCACCCCTGCTGGGAGTACAATTCGTTCGCCTCTTCACAGCTTCAACAACTTATTTGGTACGAACTGATTGTTTCCTACCAGTAATTGGCTAGCTAAAGTTAGTAGCGAACTCTATATATCGTTTCCAGGTATTGAACATTGTCTTACGGCACACGTTCAACTGTCTTGATGCTCACTCCAGCTGTTTTCAAAGCGACAATCTAGTCACGCTTTGCTTTCGATGCCATGTTTGTTTACAGACCTGTTATAGACGAACGAAGCAATAGACACATGAACAAAAGACATACGCAGATTTTTATGTAAAATGTAGATAATATAATATTACGTGAACCGATATTCTTCAGGAAGAGTTTAAACATGGCTAAATCTTTCTGGGGTACCCTGTGTATACACACAGGTTTGGAGAGCAACAAGATCCATTATTGTAATAAATGAATAACGATTGTGGGGCAAATCAGATGCATCCGATAAGTTAAGCGTGGTGACTTCAAATGGCGGTGAGTGCTAGGAATTTATCCTAAGGACTGGCTCCCCTCTTCAAGGAAACTAAATTCTTCAAACGTTAACATTTATCGATATTCTACAATACCATTCTCACATCTAGGACGGTGCTGCTACTGCTACTGCAGCAGCTGTTGCTACTGTCGCTGCTGTTGCTAACGCTTCTAGTATTGTTGCTGTTGCTGCACACTTAGATGTCTTAGACCGGGATATAGCCTCCCAACTGATTGACATACAGTCATTCACGGACGCAATCTAGCCTCTAGCTCAGTCCTACTGTGTCCTCTCTGCCTTTCCTATCACTACTGGATTTTGCTCCTTGGAGATAGATGGACTCATATCACCTTCCCAGAGGCACTTCCGACTCACTTGTCGCTTCTGTCCTTACCCATGATGTCTCCAACCCCCCACCACCACAAGCCTTGACATACAAAGGCTCAACATGGATATCGACTTCAAACTCTGACACAAGGGCAGAAATTTCGGGAAAGGGTATAAATCGATTACATCGACCCCAATGTTCGACTAGTTTTTATCTTATCAACCCCGAAAGGATGAAAAGCAAAGCCGACCTGGACGGAATTTGAACTCAGAATTAGAAGACGGACGAAATGCAGCTAAGCATTTCGCCCGGCATGTTAACGATTCTGCCAGCTCGCCGTCTTGCTCAAGATGAATACTAATTTTATCAATCTCACAGGTGTAACGGACCCTACGAATGCCATGACCCCCGTCCCTTCCTTCAAGCCCTAGCCCAGCAAATTTAAAAACAAAAATAATCCTTTCTTTAGACTTACTGGGAACCCGATTTAGAATACCATATTTCGGAACGAAATAAATACCATTTGAATATTATGGTTGTGGGAATCCAGTTCCACCCATTACGCACCCTCTAGATCTTGTGATCTTATGCTTTTGTAGGAATTAATATTCTTTGGAAACAAATATAATAATAAAATACCATTTATTCTCTCCTCTACAGAAACAGTCCGACATGTGTATATTATAAATAGTTTTACATCGATATGACTCAGCTATAATATAATATAATATAAATAATATTACGTTAATATACCTCAGTTATAATATAAATGATATCTCGTTGATATAACTTAGCAGATATCGTGAAACTTATATCTTTTTATTAATCTCATATATCTGTGATATTTCTGTTTCGCCTTCAACAGTTGTCATACTGATATTACATTATCTGAAATATCTCACATCGTACAATAACTAAGAAATATTGTCGTTGTTGTTTTTGCTGTTGTTATTCATAATAATATTAATGATAAAGATAGGGATAATGTCGAAAATAATAATAATAATAATAATAATAATAATAATAATAATAATAATAATAATAATAATAATAATAATAATAACTTGTTGTCTCTTGGGGTCTCTGGGTGAGACTTGGATCCAACTTGTACAAATGCAAAACAAAAGTCAAACATAAAATAATAATAATAATAATAATTGAAAGCGGTAGAGATATACAATTAGAAAACTATAATATTACCGAAATATCTTAAGTTCAGAATCAAGGAAAATTGACGCATATAACTACAAAACATGAACCAAATATATATATATATATATATATAAAAACTGTTCTCTGTCTTCGAGGAAACCGAAAAATACAAAGCAGAGGTTATAAGAACTGATGGCTCTAAAGGAAAAGGAGAAACAACAAAAACTGCAAAGCAGCTATAAATGTTAGGTAAAACTGGAACTATAAAATGCCATGATAAAACGATGGTAAGAAAAGTCCTTGCATGGCAGATACTTGAATAAGGAGAAATAGACAAAGTAACATTCCAACGCTAGTTGAGAAGAGCAGGACTCAATGCGGTGACTGAAGGGTTCTTATTTGCGGCACAAGATTAAAACCTTCTTCACCAGAGACCACCAAAAATAATAATGGTTTCGATTTTTGGCACAAGGCCAGCATGTTCAGGAGATGGAGTAAGTCGATTATATCAGCCCCAGTGCTCAACTGGTACTTGATTTATCGACCCCGAAAGGATGAAGAACAAAGTCGACCTCGGCGGAATTTGAACTCAGACGTATAGACCAGTGTTTCTCAACACTTTTTTGCCTATTAACCCCTTTGATTCGTGTTTTACACGAATATATGTACCCTCCTAACCATTCGATGTTTAAAAGATTATAATACATTCTTATGATTGAATATTATTAGGAAAAGATCCTTCTTAATTGACATTTCAGTCTAGACGGTTTAGTTTTATCGAACCCGGAAGGATAAGCCGAAAAGTTGACGTCAACCGGATTTGAACTCAGAACGTATATAAATGACGCAATATATATTTTTCACAAGGTAGCGAGCTGGCAGAAACGTTACCACGCTGGGTAAAATGCTTAGCGGTATTTCGTCTGCTGTTACGTTCTGAGTTCAATTCCTCCCGAAGTCGACTTTGCCATTTATTCTTTCGGAGTCAATAAATTGAGTACCAGTTACACACTGGGGTAGATGCAATCGACTTAATCCCTTTGTCTGTCCTTGTTTGTCCCTTCTATGTTTAGCCCCTTGTAAGGCTAAACATAGAATTCCGCCGAGGTCGACTTTGCCTTTCAACTTTTCGAGGTTGATGAATAAAGTACCAGTTGCGTACTGGGATCGATTTAATCGATTGCCCCCCCCACCTTCCTCCAAATTTCGGGCCTCGTGCCTAGAGCAGAAAAGAATATATATTTTTCTCTACTTATTCTGCCTTCCAGATATTCTTACGAAATATTCCTCCACTGTTAAAACTCAAAATTTTAGAAGGTAAAATT
>NC_068997.1:2670654-2671696 GCF_001194135.2 Octopus bimaculoides
TATATATATATATATATATATATATATATATATATATGTGTGTGTGTGTGTGTGTGTATGTGTGTGAGTGTGTGTATGTATGTATGTATGTATTTATCTCTCTCTCTGTATATATATAAATATATGCATGCATAAATACATATACATATATATGTGTGTATCTGTATATGCGTGTGTGTGTGTATATATATCTATGTATGTATGCATATGTGAGTAAAAAGAGAGAGGGGGGAGCGAGGAAAGAGAGAGGAGGGAGGAAAGAGAGAGGAGGGAGGAGAGAGAAGAGAGAAATAGGCGGGAGAGGGAGAGTTAGTTACAGCTGCCATTTCCCGATTCTGTAATTTTTGATGTTGGAATGTTTCTTGGATCAGACGTGTAAGCGAAGGATCTTTGATCAGTTATGAGAGCGAAGTTCCTATTATCCAAGTAGAATATTAAAGCCGATACAGAATGATTTAATGCAACAAACCTACAGTTTTGTGATACCCCAGTTTCCAATACAAATTCCATGTTTTCATTGACATACAACAGAGCTGCGTTTTCAATTTGCAGTTTCAAATCTCCAAAATTGTTCTGTAATGTTTGCGATAAATGAAATGTCTTTGAAAGAAGGCAGGGCAGTTGGAAATGTTATCAGAAATTCTATACACCTTGACTTATGCATTTAATATATTATATGCTTCGTAGAATAGAATAAGGTTGAGTCGATGTGACAAAATATAACGAGTAATCAGTTGTTACTCGAGCAGCCTAAGTTTCGACTTTATTATTAGTGGTGTCCACGATTCATTTTTGGAGACATTGCAGCCGGGAACATATATTTCTTGAACATCTGTATTCATTTATGCAGAATCTACTATATCTCAGCAGTTAGAGAGGTAAATAAATTATTCATTAAAAGGAAATCACCCACCAATAAATTCTAAAGTATGATCTGCAGCGGGTAACAGCTGACAAAGTATGTATATACAAACTTTGAAATAAATAACATATGCTATATATATATATATATATATATATATATATATATATATATATATAT
>NC_068997.1:2672508-2676116 GCF_001194135.2 Octopus bimaculoides
TAGACATGTTATAAAATGCTGTCTGAGTTGTTTTGATCGCACGAAATTTAATGGCTCATAAAAAATATATACTGTGTTTATTGAATAATATTTATCTCTCACCGCATTGAGTACTTTTTGCTGAACAGAACACTATATATATATATGTATATATATATGTATATATATATATATATATATACACGAGTGTGTACCCTAAAGAAACTGGAATTTCTCAATATTATTTCATTCTCTTGGTTTTCCATGCTTACACTTTTATCGCCTTCAAAGTATTCTACATTTGATGCAATGCATCGGTCCAGACGCATTTTCCACTGTTCGAAGCAGTCTTGGAAATCCGCGAAATGATGCTTTTAACGCCTCTGTCGTGTTCTTTTCACTTCTAGATTTTCAAAAGATTCCATGTATGCATGTATGTATGTATGTATGTATGTTATCAATCAGTTTCATTTCTGTATTTCTTGTCCATAGAGAATGAGCCGGACTCTAACATAGATTCAAGGTTCCTTCATTGGAACTTTTATCAACATCATCTAGGTATTTGTGCATATGTGTGTGTGTGTGTGTGTGTGTGTGTGTGCAGTATTTGGTGTTAGTGTATGCGCAGATTTGTATGTTTGTTTTATGGATGCGTTTTTATGCATATATTTTCATGTCTAGATGCATGCATATGTATTTATGTGCTAAATTTTTGGAAAGTTTTACATATCTTTACAATTCCATTGATGGCTTGAATCTGTAGTCTTCTAATCAGCCTTTTTCTTTCAGGTTTTAAGAACCCTAATTTTTCCAGGTTTTTGTTGAGGCAGTTCATTGTATGTATGTATGTATGTATGTATGTATGTATGTTTGTATGTATGTATGCATGTATGCATGTATGTATGATTGTATGTTTATATACGTGCACAAATTCAGACACGCATATATGCAAAAAAATTCTACGAGTTAAAACTTACTCGAAGTTCCTTTATATTGTGTATCAGTTGTTTCCTTTTTTCGTTTAATATTTCACGGTGTAAATTCAAGTCGTAGCCCCAAATAATTCATGATTCCTATGAACTTTTGTTGAGCACTTTTGTTGAGCACTTTTGTTAAATATATCACGCTACAAGTAATTGTAATTTGCCCAGTGCAATACGACTTTTTATATGTGCGTGCGTCTTTATGTATATGTAAATATGTGTGTATGTATGTGTGTTTGTGCGTATTATGTAAATCTAAAAATTAAATTCTTCCCAAGGATGTCTATTTTAAGAACTTTTAATAATTAGCCTGTCGTGATCAGGATTATAGTTTTAATTAAACACGAAACCAATTTCATTAGCAGCAGAATCTGAGATATTTCCTATCCAGTTCCTGATTATTTATTCTACGGATCCTTACTTCTTCTACACATGCACACGTATCCTTAAGGGACTATTTTTTCCAGCGTTCCGTGCTACACTGCATCTAAATAACCTTATTCATGACATCGAAACGAATCAAGTCAATTGATACGTTTTACTGTACGCTTCAAAACGTGGATATACACGGTGTATGTTTGGAATCGAACTCGTCTTTGTAGTAAACATTCTGCACATTTAGAATGCTAAAATGTTCTTAATTCGCTAAATCATTTATAGTTTGGTCAAAGTTTCGGCTGTCGCAACACCTTCGAATGTGTGAAGCGAATTATCGCTCGACTATAATCACCCGCCATTTGTCTTTTATGATGCCGTTCCTCTAATTACAATCACCTGTACACTGCAAGGCGATAGAATTGGTTTTGTAAATTCTTTGTTGTGTTGTTTGTTCTCTATTTCTTTAATGAGAGAATACCATTCGTTTGACTCTAACGATATGATTTAGTAAATAGAAAGAGGAAATTTACGCCAAGATGCCTGAAGACTCCGGTTTAAGATAGATTTTTACAACAAATAATCTCTTTATATAATAAAAACACTTTTTATATTTTTGTTTCATGTTTAGAGCAAGATCACAAGAAAGTTTGACTGATTCCTCCTTATTTCAAAGTCGAAATTCATTCGTCATTCTTTACCCAAATAACAATTTAAATCGTCAATTAACACGAGACCATTGTTAATTAACTTCGAAATTTGTTATTGAAATAAGTTACTGTAAGTTTTATTGTTGTTGTGACTTCAATAAAAACATTAAATTCCTGAAATGCATTGTTTCTACTTTTGTTTCATTTCCTTATCCTTAGCATCATCGACTTCCAGTATTCATAGATTCATATATCAATTGTTATCGGGTTCTAATTCCCTTCTTCCGATAGGTTTATGTTGTTAAAATGTCCCTCCTCTCGTTTTCGTACAATAAATTCCATTCCAAAATCTCCACTCAACACACCTTTGCTCTATAACAACTGAATTGATCTCGTCTGTTGATTTTCGAATATCTTTCTGTCGCTGATGATATAAAGCATGATATAAGGCATGAGGACAGGTATATTCTTCTTTGGTAGAGCTCTCAAGTTTCACTTGAAAATGAAATTGAGAGTGGAGAGCTATGTGCTGTCCTCGAGTGAGTTTATTAACAGGTAACTGAAAGTTGTGAAAATGGCAAGAGTGCAGACCTGTGAGTTGGAGAGTGCACTTGCTCCTGGGGTTTCACGGAAATCTCGGACAGTGGAGTTCCTCAATTATCCCTAGAGGTCTTCCTGTATCAGGAGGGCCACATCTCCATCATCCTCCCCGCCACATTTTTCTTTTTGAAACCTTTGTATGCTATGCATATGTCCCTTCTTTTTCAGTGTATACCGTGAATACTTAATTTCTTTCTTTCCGTTTTGTTTTATCATTTCATTATATGTAAACTCCAACACTTTATGTCTGTCTTTGTATTGTCCTCCTTATCTTTGACCCTTGCAGCAAATAAATGAAGTTATTATTATTATTATTATTATTATTATTATTATTATTATTATTATTATTATTATTATTATTAAGTGAGAGAGCAGCACATACCATTAAAGTGGCACTGGGGCACAAATATACGAAGCTCATTATACCCATCATGACCATCCGTCTGATGAGGGTACACCAAACACATGCATCATAACCATATGTGCGCAACATGGTGATCTTATATCAAGATAGACAGTGCATGACCTTGCAGGTGGGACCCAGTTAGAATTTTCTTCTGGTCGAGTAGCTCATCCCATTCAAAGGTCCCCGAATGAGGGTTGTTTAAGGATGTTGAATGAAACACCTATGTTTCCAGGAGCGAATTATTCAAATTCCAAAGAATTTCTCTCAACACACGGGTATGACGTTCCACCACCACCACCTCTGTTTGTGATCAGAGATGCACTAAGAGACTTGCTCAACTGGTTAAGGTCATACAAATGACAAGTACATCTGTGGTATTGGGCAGAATATTTTCTGTGGCTCATCTTTTACACTAAAACAAAACAACGTACATGATAAAACTTCCAATCAATTAAGATCAGAAACCATGAGAGCCACTGCCTGGCACTCGCATCACGGCACTGTTGTTGTTGTTATTATTATTATTATTATTATTATTATTATTATTATTATTATTATTATTATTATTATTATTATTATCATTATTATTATTATTATTATTTATTGCCTTTGCAC
>NC_068997.1:2676260-2682559 GCF_001194135.2 Octopus bimaculoides
ATGTACTTCTCAAGATTTTTACTCACTGGTCCCAGGGCTCCGACAATTATTGCTACTACTACCACTTTTTTCAGCGACCACAACTGCTTAACCTCCCAAGCTAACCTGTCATATCTATCGACTTTTCTGTCTTCCTTATCACATACCTTGTTGTCAGTTGGGCATGCTATATCTATGATCCAGATTTTGGTCCAATCTAAAGTTCCAACTTCATATTTGATTAGGAGTACTGCTCTTGCATGTGTTGTTTCTGTAACATTTAAAAAATCCAACTTTGTAATATTTTTCTCAATCTCCTTGTACGCTCTCTACTGGTAATTTGTTTTATCGCTTTATGTCTTATTTTATCCGCCTCCAGGATCCCCGAATACCCATACCACTGTCCTTTCTTATCTTCTTTTATTGTTTGCCCATTTGATATTTCTATTTCCTGGCTTCCTTCTAATCTTTCTCGTTTCATTATCAATATAGCACATTTTTCAATCCCAAATTCCATACCTACATCATTTGAGAAAATGCGAACAGCATGTACAAGACTTTCAAGCTGCCTCTCGTTTATCGTATAAAAATTTATATTATTCATAAAAAGGAGAGTTCATCTGACCATATCCTTTATTCAAATCATAAGCTACTTTAAATTCTCGTAACATCAAACTTAGCGGTATCATGGCCAATAAAAATATTAATGGAGGCAAGCTTTAAATATACTACTTTCTCAAATCTTTGTTTTCTTTCAATCAGTTCAGTATTTCAATGTTTTATACTTTAATTATCCATTTTCTCCCTATTTTATTCCACTTCAAAGATGTTCATTGTTTTACTTAACTGTACGGTACCATACCGTATACTTTTGTTTAATCCAACTAAACTACATTCAATTCTGTCAGTCTGCGTCTACAATTTCTAATATTTTTATCAACTAATGACTGGTCTTTAGTCACCTTACTTTGCTTCCTGAATGCTTTTTGTTTGTTCTACTAGAAATAGATTGCTACTTTCCAAATGATTATATAATTTTTGCCAAAACACCGGACATGAGCTTCCACATAAGGGGTAAACAAGTTATAGATCGAAAATTTGATATCAATTTACCATTCAAGAGTTCCTTGGGACATAACCAACATTCGTCCACTTGTTATCCAGGTAGGGATGTGTCCCTGCTGCAGATATTCATCCAGGTGTGCTGCAATCCTTTCTTCAGCCATTAACCTTGTACTTCATCCGGGCCAGGTCCTTTTTAATTTGCTATTTTTTAAACTTCAGTCTCACTAAATGCAGATCATTTCTGACATCCTTTTGTCTTGGTATATTTGCAAGTTGTTCTCCACCTATGTTAGCCACTCTGCACTTTCCTTATGTCTCACTGGACTGTTTCAAAGTTCTTACTTTCGCATCAAGAACCACTTCCTAATGTTGTTTCCCACTGTATCCTTTAAAAGACGCTTTCTACTTGATTGAAACAATGTATTCGGTTCAAAATCTTTGCATCTAGCACCATATCATTTCAATTTGGCTTTTAACGCCGTCACCTCTTATTTGCTTGCTCCTTTCTTCTTACCCGTACTGTCCATTCAATTTTCTGATTACTATTTCATTCTTTCAGCTCTCTTTTCATTATTCTATTCAGTTGCCCCAATTCTTTCCGTGTCTTTTCTAGTTTCATTTGCATTATTTCCCTCCCGTCAGCGTCTTTCTTTTCATTCTCCGTCTTTCCTTCAACAGTTTTCTGCTTTTATCCTATTATGTCAGTTACAACATTAGCAGCAGTTATGATTTCTTGATTTCTTCCGCTAATGTTCTCTGTTTTAACTAAACGCAGAATGCCATTTACTTTGCCTGTGGCTCTCTTTACTTTTCCTCTGTCCATATGCCTTACATTTGGTGACACTTCATTGTTTACACCACACATTTTACCTCGCAGCATTTCAAGAATCCTCTTCTCTTCATCTTTCAACTCTTGTGAAACATTTACAGTCACTTGTCCAACTTGTTCATCTTCACTATTTACTTCATCAGCAATCTCAGGCACATAGTGATTTAAAAAATTTTCATTTTCTTTATCACTATCTCTTTCTACCACTGTTGTTTCACTCCCTTCCTGTTCATTTTTTATTCTTCTTTAAATTTCTTCAACTTCTAATCCTGCAATTCAATCCTAAATTGCCTTTGCCTGATCTATCAATCGTTGGGTGGAAGCTTCACAAATCCTTTTTCATCCCATATTCTCTTCATTCATCTCGTGTGAAATCTCTTTTAATTGGCTCACTTTTTTCAGTCACAATCTTGTTCACCTCTTTTTCCCATTTCATTTTCTCCCCTTTGCACTTTTCACTTTGATTCTGGTCCGGATCAAAGGCTTGATGACGATCTGCTGGACCTTGATCAGACACACCTTGCTTGCCGAGCACGACACCTTCCTTGATAACAGTTCCGGTTTCGATAACGCAGTTATGATTTTTATTTAAATTTGATATCACTCATTTTGCGATAGCATTCGCAAGGTTGTACAATCACCAGCATTTTTATCGTGACACCATCAATAGGCTGATTGCCAACCAAGGCTCAGAGAGTTCACGCATACCCTATTATTAAGTTTATTGTGGTGTTTGTTATATTACACTTCAAAGATAGCGCCGATTGATATGAAAACAAAATGTTTTTCTGGGTGAAAAGTAGAAGTTAATGTTTTTAAATAAAAGAAGTAAATGGATCTAAATGAGACTAATTGTTTCAACCTATCATGAAGAAAGGCATAATCGCCACAAAATCCCGATTACATGCGAATCGAATTGCGTGTGGTGTGTATTAATGTCTCATCTACGCATTCTTTTAGCTCAACTTCACAATGATTGAACATATTCCCAAATTGAATATTATACCTCTACCCACCTCTCTATTTATTGTTCATTATTTTACTATCATCATCGACCTTTTTTATCGGAATTTCATTGTTTAGGACAACATTACAACTTGTGCCTCACTTATGACAAAATAGAAAACACTTTTACATTCATTTCGACACATTGTTTCATTACAAATTATATTCTCCCTTTATATTAAAACAGCCTTCACCATGGAACGAAATCAAAAACTTGACGCATCACAGAAATATAACAAAACAAAACAAGCGAAGAACTAGAAAGCAGGAAATAAGAGAATGTTGAAGATAAACGAACGGATCACGAGAGCCAACGTGATTGAGCTGGAAAAGACAGGATATCTATGATATTGAAGGGGAAGACCAGCAAATATGGAGAAAGAAAACATGGACGATGAACAGCGTGATTATAAGGGAGAAGACTGAAGGTGTGTGGGGGTGGGGGATTAAGTGTGATGAAATAACTTGATAGACGAATAATGGTCAGAATGTGAGAAATGATTGTAGGAAGGAATCGAATGGAACGGCGAGAAAACAACAGTTGTTTTAATTGAGAAATTGTCAGGGAAGAGAATATTGTCATGGATGATTTGGTGCCTCTTTGATAAAACATTAGAATGAAGAAATGTAAATTGAATTATAGAGCGTCAGAGAAATGGATAGTTGCTGTTTTCGTTGTGATTTTTTGAAATTCAGGAATAAACTTCTAACCTGAGGCCATAATGGCTAAGTGGGAATTCCACCTCTGCAACCTTATTTTGAAGATATGGAAAGATTCTTCGATGCGAATAACGAGGAAACTAATAATTCCAGGAAAAATATCCGAAAGAATAACTATGTAGTTCCCTTTGTTTCCCCTGAAAGGAAAATAGAAGGTTACTTCGTGTATATGAAAACAAATAGTTGTGGTATATAATTTTCCTGCATTTTCGTTCAATAAGACAGAAAATAGATCTTGTAGATAAAATAAGCCAAACAGTAGTTCTATCTTGTAGATAACATAATGCAAACAGTAATTCTACCACAACTGGTTTGGAAATACAGATTTAATACCAAATTTCAACTTGGAATATTCTAAACATTAATTTGCCGCTTCAAGTTAAAGTTTACCTGAATACGTTTGCAAATGCTGATGGAATTCTTCATGTTTTAGCAAGTCAATGTGCAAAGAAAACGCTTGGTAAAAATAATTCTTGATAAAAGAAAACAACAACAACAACGACGACGACGACGACAATAAACGGAGAAAACTGTGTGAAGTCAAATACGATTCATCTTCAGAATATGGAAGATTTAATATGGATGCCATTTTCAAATGTTGCCAGAGTTCAAATATATTCACCGAAAACGGTCTGTGAAGAAATTTCTTAAACAATAATTGGACGTGATTGTGTCTGTGTGAGAGAAAATCGCTTCTATGAAGGTGTGTGTGCTTGTAAGAAGAGATAAGTGTTTGTGAACATATTTTTCTTATAGCGTGTGTTTACGAGGGTAGGTTTATCTTGTGTATAAAAGGATTTTCTTTGCATAATACTGGACGTGTATCTCTAACAGCAAATTTTCCAGTGTGTAGAGAGCCACCAACTCGAACGCAACGTTACGATTCCTTTCATCTGTTATGTGAGAGAGAAATGAGAGTGTAATTAAGGGAGAGAACTGTTATTATACTGTGTTACTGTGGTGTAGAGAGAAACTTATCGCTACTGAGATGATTTTTCCTGGTCATTCATCTATTTTGGTAGAAGCATGAAGAAACTTCCGGATATGCATAAGTGACAATCTATCGTTTGCACTGTGTATCACGATTTTTGTCCTTGGGTAGCGAGTGTAATTTCCAATTTGTTTACCTCTAGAAAGTATGAAAGATGGTTAACATTTCCTTCAAACTTTGCTTTTGTTACATTTAATTGAAACTCCAAAGAATCCTTCTCAGCACATGGCTATGATGCTCGCCACCCCACTATTCCTGATCATGATCAGAGATACACGTATTATCAGCCACTAAGGGACATGCTCAAGTAGTTAAGGTCAGATTTTAAAAGCAAATCTGTGGTATTGAGCAGATTATTTGCTATAACGATATTTCTGCTTCAGCAACTCAACGCTGAATCTGTCTGAAATGTAATGGAAAATAGGTCAATTTCAAACATTGATGGTTACCAAGGTTACCAAGGCAAAGTTTGAAGGGAAGAGTAATTACTTCCTTTGATTTCTAAATCGGCAAATAAGGAAATCACACTTACTAACCAAAGACAAAAAAAAGAAAGAAAAAAAGATAAAAGAAAAAATGTTACACAGTATTAGTAAAGAGAAGAGTTAATGTTGCTTGAAGCATTGCACGTGATTAAAAGACCCTTCTGCAGTGCTTCTCAGCCTGGGTCCATAAGATCCTTGGGAGTCCACAGAAAAGTTGCTTGTTAAAATTTATGTACCTTAAAATGATTATACACGAAATGTAATACACGAAATGGTTTAACAGTTTTCTAATACAGTTCCTCAAAATATTTAATTATAAAAATATATCAGGACTTTTTTAAACACCAAAGGTTATGAGACTCTACCCGAGTAAAATAGGAATCAAGAGGGAGCAGAGGCAAAAGATGCTTGAGAACCCTTACTCTAATGCATTGAGGTAACAGAATGGAAATTGTTATATCGTCAGTGACGATATATGATGCGCGCGCGCGCATGTGGGTGTGTAACAATATATCACAATGCCAAATATAACCGTATAACAATAAGAGAGCTGGTTATCTTATTATACCCGTTCGTACAATAACAATCCAATACCCCAACACAGTCAATAACGAGACTAACGCTCTCACAGTTCGACCCCCAACTGTCTACTGGCTCATCTGTTTAGAAGACTCGTCCAGTCCCCTGACAGTCACATGCAGGGGTGTGAGTTCACTCCATAACAGAAATATAACACCCATACAATGGAGCGGAGGTTCTAAAACCCAAATTGTATCAGTGACCGATAGAATCCTAACCATGGAACCGACTTGTCCTCTACAATCATTGTATTGGTGACTGATAAAGATCTCAGCTATGGAATCGAGGGAGTTTATTAATTTTGAATTCAAGGATAAATACATCATTCTACTTCTCTGATGAATTCAGAAAAATCATCACCCAGCTTTCGTAAACTTTATTCATGATGCTAAGGAAGCTGCGTAATATCAGATAGAAGCATCTTAGAACTCAGATGACTAATGTGGTGAACGCAATGCAAGAATAAGAAATTATGATTATTCACTATCTATACGTTAACAATGTCCATCAGGTTAAAAAAGCCTGAGGTGACCGTGGTCTTTTCCGTAGGCTTTTCTCTCCACGGATAAACCTAATCTGTTCCCCGTTTTTTACATCGACTGTGATACACGATCCCTATTGATCGCCCCCCCCCCACGTTTTTTTT
>NC_068997.1:2682614-2686503 GCF_001194135.2 Octopus bimaculoides
TTTAGCCCTGTGTGGCTATAATAACAAGATATCTATCTATATATCTATCTATCTATCTATCTATCTATCTATCTATCTATCTATCTGTCAGCCTGTCTGTCTGCCTGCCTGACTGTCTGTCTGTCCGTCCGTCTGTCTGTCTGTCTATCGGTCTGCCTACGTATTTGCCCTAACCATTCAGTCATCGGTGGTGGTGGCTATTTATCATTATCGCTAGAAACCGTTATTTTAGAAATATGAGAAATAAAAGACCAAAAAATATTGTTTACATGTAAAATTTTGCCATGATGATGATTATGATGATGATGATGATGATTATGATGATGATGAAGATGATGATGATGATGAGGATGATGATGATAAGGATGACGGTGTTGGAGTTAGTGGTGCCAGGTAGCTCAGATAGAAAGTTATGTAAGTCGGATGATGGAAGCGGTTATAAATGGACGTAGATCACGTTAGCCGTGGTGGTGGCGGTGGTGGTGGTGGTGGCGGCTGTGTTATTGGTTTTGGTGGAGTCGTGGGGTGATGGAAGTTTGAGGTGATATGTGGCAGGTTGGGAAGAAGGAGGAGAGTGTGTGGTTAGCGGGGAGTTGTTTTAAGCCTGATGAGAAAATTAACATGACAAGTCTTGTCAGATTAAAAGTTTAGTTAAAATAAGAAACTACCACAAGAGGAAACTTCATCGTCGTCGTCGTCGTCATCATCATCATCATCATCATCATCAACATCATCAACATCATCAACATTATTATTATTATTGTTATTGTTGTTGTTGTTTTTATTATTATTTATTATTATTATTACTATTACTGTTGTTGTTATTGTTGTTATTATTATTATTATTATTATTATTATTATTATTATTATTATTATTATTATCTGCTGCAGAGTTTTTATGGTTGTCAGTCATTAATAAGATAACTATTATCAATAAACCTGTTGGTTGAGCGACAACTTAAAAATACAAACATCAACTCAAGAACGATGTTGAAGATTATAAAAAAAATATGGTTTTAACAAGGAAAATATTGATTTCTCTTTTGTTACAATACCTGATTAATGGCTCTATCTATCTATGTGTCTTGCGGAGAGATTCGTCCTTTCTTGCATTCAACGGGTTTTAATCTACTATCTATTACTCAGTTTGCTATGGATGCACATCGTTAAGAAAGACATCTTTGATAATAAGCGGCAAGGTTAACCAGAACGTCTGCGTAAAGTTTAGTGTCCCTACAAAAGAGCTACGTTTATTGATATTATCAAAGTAATCATTACCTGATCTGTTGGATCATTATTATTGCATATCAACAGTAATTTTCAAAACAATATTTTATGGTTTTGTCATTGGAGAAATTAATGATGACTTTCAGGGCTTCCTCGACCGGTGAGAAGGAAGAGATGAGATGAGGTTATTCTCAGATTGGGCTCCTGGCCTCAGTGTTTATCAAAGAGGGGATTCCACTAAAGACATTGAAGGACCATATGTTTTAGTCCTAACAGCCAATTCACTAAAACAACCAGGAACACCCAATGATCCCCAACGACCAGGTAGTGATATTACACAGGTAGATGTATTATGTCGACCACTGTAATGGTAGTCATAGTTATTAGCGACGAATTTACGTTTCCGTCAACAAAAGTCCACTCACAACGTTTTGTTTGATTTTCGGCTACAATAGAAGATAAATGTCCATGGTGCAGTGTAGTAGGCTTGAAACCGAACCTATGTCGTGGGACTTCAGTTCTTAACCACAAGGCCATGCATTCGCCAATTATCTGAGTTCAAATCTTGCTAGGAGCGATGTATTCTTTAGTCTTTCTGGGGTCGGTGAAATTATCCACGGTGATATCCTGATCATCATCACCCGGTCCTATAACAAATTCTACTCAATTGATTTTCCATTCGGATACAAATTCCATTCAAATTCTTCGATAAAATATATTTGTTTCCTCTCCTCCAACTGATATCTTTAATATACCTGAACCCTCATCCGCTCCAGCATGAAACTCCAACCAATCCTTCCTTTTCAATATCTCCCTCTAAAAGTCATCTCCCCTACTTACATATTTGTGACGGATGTTAAAACTATACATCAACAGCACCATTCACAAGCAGACGACACAACCTTTACAAGGTTACTCAAGCTTTTAGAACTTGTAGCAAAACCTCTTCCAAATAACATCCAACTTATTTAAAATCGAAGATAGCAACAAGACATAGTTTTATGTATTTTATGTCTAAATACTTACCTCAATCTTACCTCAAATGTTTGCCTAAACTTTATAACTCCACTTCACCACGCTGGGAAGTCATACAGAAGTCATGGACGATGTTTGTCCATTCCTTCTACTGTGTTTTATAAATCAAATAAACTTCACTTCATTGTTTCACAGCCAGTAAGAAGAGGCATCCATTATAATTATATGGAATTGACAGAAAAAGAGAAAAATAAAGAAATGCTAATTAATTAGTCGTTTGTTTGATTATGTTATCATCGCTTCCTAATTAGCGGAGTATTATTAATTGTTTAATAGTTTATTATCACCGTCCATTAATTGTTTACGAAATAGCGTCCATCTTGAATAATAGATATGAACACATGAATAGAAAGACACACCCATCCTCATGCATGGATACATATATATGTACATGCATGCAAATATACGTGCATGGACACATGTATGTAATATACATGTGTGTACATGTGTATATGCATATATGAATATGTGTATATGTATATACATGTTCACACGCACACATAAATGCATTTATATATATACATAAATATATATGTACGCACGCACACACACACACAATTTCAAAGTAACTAGCAACCTGCTATTTACTATTTATTTATTTTTTTCAAACACGAAGTAAACAAATATTTGTATAAAGATTTATTCTGAAGACATGGCGGACTATAAAAGATAACAGGCAACTGTATCCGTGAGGAAGAGGGGGGACAGGAGGAGAGGGAACAGAGAGAGTGAGAGAGAGGATGGGGAGGAGAGGAATAAAAGAGGGGTAAGTGGGAGTGAAGGACGAGGTGGAAGATGAAAGAAGGGGAGTGGGAGGACGAGAAGAAGAAGAAGAAGAAGAAGAAGAAGAAGAAGAAGAAGAAGAAGAAGAAGAAGAAGAAGTGGAGGAAGAAGAAGAAGAAGAGGGAAGAAGAAGAAGAAGAAGGAGGAGGAGGAGGAGAAGAAGAAGGAGAAGAAGAAGAAGAAGAAGAAGAAGAAGAAGAAGAAGAAGAAGAATGGGAAAATAAAACGAGAACTCCCCCAAAGAAATAAGAATATTCGCCAAAAGAAACACCATTCCATGGTTGTAGAGAAAGAAATCAGAAGACGGAGATATAAAAAAAAACAAAAAAAAACAAAACAAAAAAAGAATGCTAGCTAAATCGATATAGAGTACCATGTTAGCATTGAGACAAAACTGCTCTGTAAATGGCAGGTTCCATATTTTCTGCTAGGCAGACACATGTAGCTTCTTATTGGAAGAACAATGGAGAAATGTATAAGAGACTCAGGTGACTTTAGCTCTTGCTGAATTTAATTAGCCAATAGAAACGAAGAATGAGGAATACATCAAATACATTTTTCTGTAGCTAGGATTAGAGGAATGTCTATAGATTATATCAATTTAAGATGTTTGTTGTTGTTGCTGTTGCTGTTGTTGTTGCTGTTGCTGTTGTTGTTGCTGTTGCTGTTGTTGTTGTGATGGTGATAGTAGTGGTGGTAGTGGTGGTCGCATATGCGATTTTACTTTCTGTCTTTCTCTCTCCACACACATTATATATATAGGCGTATATATAGATACATAAACACACACATATACACATACATATATATATATATATGTACATACATATATATACACGCATAT
>NC_068997.1:2686513-2687213 GCF_001194135.2 Octopus bimaculoides
ACACACACACACACACACACACACACACACACACACACACACACACACACATACAACACACACACGTACAAAGACACGTAGTCGTGTGGGTATTTTTGTCTATTGTTACTCTGCTTAGGCATTTTAGGAAAACGCACTCACATACACATACAAATGCACACGTGCACACACACACACACACACACATACACACACACACACATACACACACACACTAATAACTACAACATATGTTTATGTGAATTCGCTCGTGTTGAAGGTTAAGGTGGAGGTGGTGTAGATGCATACAGAGAGGTGTTTGTTTTCTGCGTTCTCCAAATGTTAAATACAATTCTTTGATTTTCGATGTCTAAAGTGGGTGAGTGGGTGTGCTCTGGGTGAGGAGGGAGGTGCAATTTCGAAACCATTAAATTAATTTTCGTGAATCATATTTCAGTGTTGCTAAATTATAATTATTATTGTTTTCATGCCACATACAAACACACTTGTACAGGCGTACGCTCGTGTGCATGATCACACGAAGGTCTGTATGTATGCACGTATATATGTATGTATGCATTTATGTATGCGTGCATCTAGGTATGTATATATGCATGCATGCATGTATGCATGTCTGTATGCATCTATCTATCTATCTATCTATCTATCTGTCTGTCTGTCTGTCTGTCTGTCTGTCTGCCTGTCTGCCTGTCTGTCTGTC
>NC_068997.1:2688576-2690927 GCF_001194135.2 Octopus bimaculoides
AAGCTTGGTTCAAACGCTCTAATTGCTGAAAGTAGACTTGAGCATTGATTGTTGCATTAGGTGGTAACAATTCAAAGTGAATTACTCCTTTGCAATCTCACTAGATAGAGAGAGGAAACTTTTTTCCATGAAGTTCTCTTCTCGGTTATGGTTGAGCCTTTTCCCTTTTACTAAGCCACTGTTTACGCCGTTTAACATTTCGATAGAAGATCCAGTTTTAGTCACCAGTCACAAGTCTATCCAAAAAGGGTGAAATGAGTTCGTGTATATGTACATGTTTGCACGCGCACGCAGGTGCGTGTTTCTGTGTGCGTTTCGACTCTGTTCGTGTTTCGACTCTGGTTAAGTATGTCATCCGGTTAGTAAACTTTGACTGGGTCCAAAACTTTGGTTTCATCGCTAATGTGTCCATGTAACATCAGTCCGCTACTACTTCCAGTTTACAGCTCTAGCCTGCCACTATTCTTTAAGTGCTATTGAGAGTAGCAGCATCAGGTTTTGATGCGAAAAAGCAAACCCTGGCATACTTTTCTTACTAATTTTTCTACATGTAGAAATTTTTGCTCACATGTAGTTGCAGTTATGACTCCAATTTATAGAGGAATTAATTCTTGTAAAGCAAAATGCTGGGAAGTAAAATGCTTATTGCCTATATAAGTTTTAAAAAACAAAACTTCCTGGAAAACTCCACAGCTATGCTTTTGCGTGAATCTTTTCTGATTTCTTCAACATTGGGTCTTCTACATTTTGTGAATCCTCAAAAAAGAACAGTAACCGATTTTCTATAGTAACAACCTGATGATATGAATCTGATGCACCCAAACAAGACACACTTGTTTTACATGCCTGAATGACTTCTGAATAATAACTCAACTCCAACTGCACCCAATAAAATCTTCTATAATATCTTTCCATCAGCTCTCATCTGACAAACAATCTTCCTCCCATTCTCCACTATAACACTAAATGCATATCTACATCTTAGACGTGCGTACACCAAGCCTAGTTATTATTCTTCATAAATCTACCTTCCCAAGAAAAATAACTTACAAAAGAGTGTATAAATCCAAGACGAGCCCAAATACAGGTCAAAACTTCAAAGCTACTGTCTCTCCTCTTCTTGTACTCACATTAATTTATTGAGTAATTCTTCAGTTTAATGCCAAATTGTTTTATAACTCGACATAAAACAAACATTAATATAACTATATATCAAGGCGGAGAGCTGGAAGAAACGTTAGCAGGCCGGATGAAATGCTTGGCAGTATTTCGTCTGTCTTTAGGTTCTGAGTTCAAATACCACCGAGGTCGACTTTGCCTTTCATCCCTTCGGAATTAAGTACCAGTTGCGCATTGGGGTCGATCTAATCGACTGGTCCCCTCCCCCAAAATTTCGGGCCTAGAAAAGAATATAAGTACATATGTATCCTATGTATGTATATACTAATTTATAAATATACATAAGTATTATTTATAACTATAAATGTATATATGTATATCTGTATATATGTATTTATAAATGTATATATCAACACATGTGTAAATATATTCATAAACGTGTCTGTTATATAAAAATGTTCTATAACAATAAATTAAGCACACACACTGTCACTCTCTTTCTTCCTCCTCTCTCTCCCTCCTATCTCTCTCCTCCTCTCTCCCTCCTCCCCTCTCTCTCCCTCCTATCTCTCTCCTTCTCTCTCCCCCCTCTCTCTCTCTCATAGGCATCAGTTCTTGTAGAAATATTATTCCACCATGATGTGAGATGGAACAGACAATGACATAAAACCAAGGTTTCTGTGATAAATTCCCATTAACCGTTGTTGGTTTGGTTTCCTTTTTTTTTATTGCTGTAAATGAATAAAGTTCGAAGGCGTGAAATAAAAGTTAGGTGTCTGAAATAGATTAATTTGGTGGTTATGAGGTGGTTGTATTTCTGCTGAATAATAGCAAAACTTCCGTTGTCATTCTGCGTATTTGCAGGTGAAATTTACAATGTCTTTTACCTTTTATTTGTCTTAGTCATTTGATTGTAGCCATGCTGGAACACCGACATGAAAGGTTAAGTTGAACAAGTGACCCCCAGTAAAGCCTGGTACTTATTCTCTCGGTCTCTTTTGGTCGAGCCACTAAGGTTACGGGGATGTAAACAAACTAACAACGGTTGTCGACCAGTGGTGCGGGACAAACAAAAACACAAAAACTCTCACATGCACACATAAATAATACATACCTATATATATATATATATATATATGTGTGTGTGTGTTTGTGTGTGTGTGTGTGTGTATAATAATAATAATAATAATAATAATAATAATAATAATAATAATAATAATAATAATAATAAT
>NC_068997.1:2691403-2692335 GCF_001194135.2 Octopus bimaculoides
AAGAATATATATATATATATATATATATATACAGTTTTTAGGTAGAATTCTTTGCTATTTCTAGCAAAACGAATGGCCTCGTAAACCGTCTATTGTTGGTTTGTTGCTTTTGTTGTTTTTATTATTCCCATAATAGCTGTAAAAGAATAGAATTACGATGAAATATTTTTCACATGCAACTGTCTAGTCTTTAACTCAAACACAAGTGTACCTAGGTCTATATGATCAAATGCTGCCTTCTTTGTTAGTAACCAATAAGGTATATATTCTGAGAGAGGTTTGTCGGTTATTTCTTTTAATTTTGCTGGTGCCTTTACTAGGTCATAGCGAGCATCATGAAAACACCGAAGGGGAAAGAGAGAAAGAGGGGAAGAAAGAGAGAGGAGGGGAGAGAAAGAGAGGGCAAGGAAAGTGAGAGAGGGAGAGAGGGACAGAGAGAGAGACATATATTCACATTGACTGAGGTCCCAGGTGTCAATTCGGTTGTTCATTTAAGAGATTACACTGTCTGCACGGCAGAACCGAATGCATAGAATCTTGTTATCACCAGGCTTCTTCTTTATATATCAGAACCATTATAAGAAAACCTCATAGAAATTTCGATGATCTACTTCATTCTTAACTTGTTCCGGCAGTTTCGAGGGTGAATATGTTAACGATGAATGTCGTCTTCGGAGAACACCAGTAAAATAACTTCCTGTTAAAAGCGTCCATAACTGGAAACACCTGCGTCTCTACACTCTTGGACACCGAAGAGAAGGATATACTATATATGGAAAACCGTGGAGTAGCTTGTTCGAAACTTCGGTAATGGAGAGAATATTAATGACCGAACTGGTATATACTGTCAGTTTCCAAATATACCACCTTCGAAATTACGAGCAAAAGAATTCTGTTGTACCAGTCTGATATTTAGAGGTCCTCAACTATTC
>NC_068997.1:2692688-2697125 GCF_001194135.2 Octopus bimaculoides
TAGATAGATAGATAGATAGATAGATAGATAGATAGATAGATAGATAGATAGATAGATAGATAAATAATGATGCAAATAAACAAGTGAAAACGCTTGGACTTGATATACAAAATATTTATACATATAAATAGAGAGAAAGCAAAGACTG
Organism: Octopus bimaculoides; assembly: GCF_001194135.2. Taxonomy (NCBI): domain Eukaryota; kingdom Metazoa; phylum Mollusca; class Cephalopoda; order Octopoda; family Octopodidae; genus Octopus; species Octopus bimaculoides. The sequence goes on from NC_068997.1 coordinate 2,692,837, forward strand.
AAAATATTGAGACGATGCATATTCATGCATATAATCTATAGATATTTATATATTAACAGAGCAAACTTGCGCAGAGTACAAAGACACAGACAATTAAGGGGAGAAGTTACGGTGCTATAAAGTCGTATGGTTTCTGTTGTAATAGCTTCATGGAGACATCCATTGGTGGAATTGGGATGCTCCTTGTAGATGTGCCCAAGAATTGTTTATCCATTAGTGCGATCTATAGGCAGCGCTCAACCGAGTAAAATGTATACAGTTAATAGAAGAAATCCAGAAATGCTCAATGTAGGAAACACTTAATAACACTCAAATGATTTGAACTTGTACTCTGAAATCTTTACCAAGGACTAAGTCTGCGAGGTAAAGAGTGGCTATAAGAGGTAACCAGGTGAGCAGATGTGGAGATAATGATGTAAATTAGCAAATAAAACCGCTTGGGCTAGGTATACGAATTATACATGTAAATATAGAGAAGACTCAAAATTTTTAGACGATGTATATTCGTGTATAAATGTATAGATTTTATATTTAACAAAACATACATACATGCATACATACATACATACATACATGTCTATATTCACGCACATATATTCATTTGTATTGTAATTACATAGTATGTTGTTTAGTGTTGGTTTGATAATATTTTTTTATTTTTCTTATTGTAGAACATTTGTATGTTTCTGCTCAGTTTGACCATTCGGCCTTTGGTGAATAGCTGTAACTGGAATCAATTTGTATTTGACAGATAAATAGAGGATTACAAGAGTCGAAATATCTACTGGATGATTATATAATCTGACAAGTATTTTAATCTCTTGGTCAGTTTATAATCACAGGCTTAATTCTCGTGATTATCAACAGAAGAAAACAGGTTTGAGAAACCACGTTGGAATCAATAGTGTCTGGAAGAGGATTAAAGGATGTGTTAAGAGTTACAAACATGGTTTACGCGTCTTGTTGAAAATAGACACTTTAATTAGTGATGTGAAAAATAAAGAAAATGGAGTCTAGTGCGTAACAGACAGAGAAACTTGATTTACCAGTAGGTATATTTTAAAGAATTTGGCGGAACTCCCATGAGAGTAAATTTGTCAAATTTTCAAATAGTCTTCCAAATACGAAATATTAACAAGCATCAGAAATATTATTTCAATGGAATATTAGCCTTTTTCCGGCGATAAAAGGAGTAAATTTTGAATAAAGAGCAGAAGTGAGAATTAGTGATGTTTATGGCTTTATCCAGGGACATTATCAATTTTAATGAAGTGGAAAGAAAATTGAAATTGGTAAAATGGAGGGATTACTTTTTCCTCTGGTTATAAAACCACACTCTCTTTATCTGTGAAATATAATCTTCAAGTAAAGACATTGACTCCTTGATCCTGTTCCTATCTGTGAAACACAAATTGATTGTAATCATAACTCTACCACAAAGACCATATGGTCAAGCTGTCCAGAGTGGACAATGGAGTGAAATAGAAATTAATTACCAAGTGGCTCATGGTAGTTTTCAATCGATACAAGGGATGTTTCTGTGATTTAAAAGTTCCTTTTCAAACTACATACTATCGGGTTCGGTCTCGTTACGCGCTACATTGTACTTCTACCAAGAAATAAAGAAAAACAAAGTGACCATACTGGGATTTGAACTCAGAACGTAAAAGGACAAATCAATTAATCCAATGTTTTACCATTCCTGCCTCTCCAATTTTTTTTTCTCAGAAATAATATCTACTAGGCATAAGAGATGATGAAGTAGAGGAAGGAGTATACTCAATGAGATCCCCCAACCATAATACAAAATGATATCGCACGTCCAAATGTGTGGTGGTGTTTGTGGTATTGAAAGTGTCAGACTACAGCTTTACGTGTTACTATGGAAACAGACACCAATGTGAGAGTTTCGGTCGTATGTATTATGGTGGCTTTTGATTGGCTGAAAAATCCAAACTTTGGAAATTCTAAAAGCTATAAGCTTTTTATATGTTCCATTAATTTATAGCAAAATTTTATCTTTATAATTAACATACGAAACTAAATCGCTATACCAGGATTAAAAGCAACAGGAAAGGAATTGAACAAATACGAAATCTGTGGAGCAACCGAACGATCATCTTTTGCTCAAATTTCATCTTGTGATTGTGTTATGAAGTGCTTCTGTATCCAGTACAATGGGTTTGACAGGTTTGTGACTATTGTGCTTTTGTGCGTATTTTGAAAATAATCTCTGGCTGTAATAGCAGATGGTCGGTGCAACGGTTTGCGAAAATCAAAACTCTGTGGATATCCATTTTGTCCTGCTGTTGTGATTTACCAAAATCAGTCAGTCACCATTGATTGGACTGAGAATGTATTGATATTCTCTTCCCTTCGATTTATTGTTTTAACATGGCATTTGTAACTACTAGTTCTATCCCTCTACATGGAGCATTAGAAGCTCTCCGTTGTAATCGAAGCCACCAACATCATGCAAGACCATGAGCATTTTTACTTATTTCAACATTAGACTGCGGTCATGCTGGGGCACCGCTTTGAAAATTTTTTAGTTCCTATTTTTTTTTAAACGTAATATTTATTGTATTGACATCTTTTGCTGAACCGATTAGTTACATAAACACACCAGCACCTATTCTCAAGAGGTGATGCTGTGCTTGACAACCAGTGTTGGGGGACAAACATATACACAAAGATACACACAGACGTATACACACATATACACACACACACACACATACACACACGCACACACCCACACACACACACACATACACACGCATACGACGAGCTTTTTTTAGTTTCCGACTACCAAATTCACTCACAAAGCTTTGCTCGGCTCAAGACTATAATAGAAAGACACTTGTCCAAGGTGCCACGAAGAAGGACTGAACCCACAACAAAGTACAAAGTTTACTTTAACAACGGTAAGTGGTGTAGTTTCTGCTTCTTTGAAGTATTGTAGTTTCTGCTTCATCCAGGTGCCTAACAAAATTCCATAAACGGTGATATCTACCCCTGCCCTCATGAGCGAAGATATAGATTAGCAAATTGGTTAGCTGCATCGTAAATGTAACCGCAAGCTCTTCTCCTCAATCATTTTATACAACGCCTTCTGATATGTGCTGAAACCACTGGCTTGCTTTTTCAAGAGCGTATTTTCCACATGATTCCGAATCTACAGTTTTTGCTACGTTATCATGGTGTCGCTCCTATTATTATAGTCTCATAATATAGTGAACCCTTGATGTGATGGTCATACAGAAATATTTAGGTACGACTAAATTTCCCTTTAGAACTAATTCAATAACCACTAGCCCTCATCAATGTGAGGCTTAATGTCATAACTCTAACGAGACATGTATGGACATTGAAGGAAAATGTTGCGTATTGCGACATCAACTGCAGGATACTGGAAAAATAAAAGGCTTACTTTAACAACAACAGGCGGAGTAGTTTCTGCTTCGCTGGACCTCCCGTCATCCAGGCACCTACCAAAATTTTATAAGCGAGGAGTTTTGCCTCTGCCCTCATGAGCGCAGATATGGGTTAGTGAACTGGTCTGCTACATCATAAATGCAAAAGTTGGCTCCTACCCCTCAGTATTCCACCACATTATGAAGAAATAATAGGCCTATCTCCATCCAACAGCCAAATATGGCATATAGAAGCTTGTACTCATACATGCATGTACATCACCAGACGATTTTAAAACTGAGTAGATAATTTTGGTCCTAGTTTAAGGGACACTGATGAACTTCAATTTGTTTTGCTTGGGTTTCATCTGAATGATTTTGTTTGTCCATTAATTCACTTCTCATTTCTTCCCAACAGCCTTAGGAACCGTAAACCTGATGTGGCACGTTGAGTTATCCAATGAAAAAGAGCCTACGCTGAACATTTCCTTTCAAATATTTCTGAAGATTGTTGGAGTTGGTTCTGCACGTTTGGTATGAAACCAGATTGGTAGTTTGTCTGTCATAAGACAATAATATAGTACGATTGTAATACTAACAGTAATGATAATAATAGATGTATGCATATGCATAAACATACACATGCACATGCCTATATATATGTACGTATGTTTGTATGTATGTATGTATGTACATATGTATGTGTGTGTGTTTTTGTGTTTGTGCGTGTGTGTGTATGTGTGTGTGTGTAGCTAGAGGTGGAACGAGAAAGAGAAAGAAATGTATGGTTGTATTAGAGATCGAGTGTTTATGCCTACTCCCACATCTAAGACTTATAAAAATTCGAATTAAATAGACCAAGATTGTAATTCT
>NC_068997.1:2698010-2699076 GCF_001194135.2 Octopus bimaculoides
ACGCATGCAAGACTCCAGGTGCTCCAACAAAACCTGTGATAGAGAAAATAATAATAATAATAATAATAATAATAATAATAATAATAATAATAATAATAATAATAATAATAATAATGATAAATGACCTGATGCAGTAACCATGCCCTGATGCAGTAAAAGGCAGTGGCTCTCATGGCTTCTCATGGCAAACTTATATAAAACAGAAAAAACAAGAAAAGCCAATTAGACGTAGACAGTGATTGTATTAGATTGACGCTCAATGAAAGTTTTAGATGGAAAAAAAAAAAGAGACAAAATGACGTTTCGCTCGTGGCTGTTTCGGAAACAGGTAAAAGTCCAGAGATATATTTTGAAACCCTGGGGTCGATATAATTGACTATTCCCCTCCCCACTAATTTCAGGCCCTGTGCCTTTATTAGAAAGGATTATTAGCATTGTGCTACCACAGCAATCACAAGAGATTTATAAGGGGTTAGAGGGCGTGAGGTGGGGGTGAAGTGGGGGTGGCCTCACCCAATTTTATACAGTAGTTACCATTTTTGGAATCAAGTTGAATGAAAATTCTCTTCAGTTGTCGGAGACTATTTAACGTTATTCTGGCTCGGTTCTTAATTTCGTTGCAGAACGAATAAATCGAACTGGCTGACCGAAACAAGCCAATGGCGTTGCAGAGTTTATTTCCCAAAGGGCGACAATCTGTTACGATGATAGAGAACATCGCCAACAACAACAAGAACAACGCTATCGATTATGACTATGATAATAGTGATGATGGAGATGATTGTGATTATTGTGATGATGGTGATGATATCGATGATAAAAGAGATTCTGAAAGAAATAGGATGAATGAGCAGTAGAGTTCATTGAAGTGGTTAATTAATCTGGGACCAATTCTAATTTTGCTTTCCTTTAATTTGTTTCTTCTTTGCGAGGAAGGAAGGAAACTCGGAAATCTTTCTGATATTTTCCAAATACTGAAAACTTCAATTTGGAATTGGATGTTAGAATGGACAAATTACACGTGTGTGTGTGTGTGTGTGTGTGTGTGTGTGTGTGTGTGTGTGTG
>NC_068997.1:2701483-2702994 GCF_001194135.2 Octopus bimaculoides
ATGTATATATATATATATGCATACATACACACATGTATATTTACATACATACATATATGCATACATACAACACACACGCGTGTGCACACAGTACTACAAAGACACACATGATATACTCGTGAGCAAGGCGATACATAAAGCTTCACTCATAAAATAGAAATAATTGTGAGGCATGAAACATCTAACGTTTCGGACGTGAGTCATTCTTCAGAAGCAACTAAAATGCCTTATAGAGGCCTGTTTTAGGGTTGATAAGAGGTATATAAGAAATGGAGAGGGTAGAGAAATTAGAGGCATAACTGGAAAGGCAACGTTTGCAGTGAACAGTGATGAAAGTAAAGTATTATGTGCCGGAGAAACGTATGAGAAAGGATAGTGAACTTTGACTCTAGTACTAGATCTACTCATGGCCATGCGAGAAGAAGTAATGAAATTAGGAAGTGATATAAGCATGGGGATAGAGAAAGGGTATAGAAAAGGAACACAGATGACTGGTACTTACACATGTACAATGTATATGTTTAAATATAATTATGAATACTCTTAGAAAGCCGTAAGAATTTACGCACTTCATTCCTAAAGTAAAAGCTAAGGGAGATATCTCCAAACGGAAACACCAAAGTTAAATACGAAACAAAAGAAAATCTCCTACAGAGTCATTTGATTTGTTAGACATAGCAACCAAATCTTCCGAGTACGCCCTGCTTCCTTGAGAAAGGAAGAGACGCTTTAAGCAAGTAATTTTAGATAAATAATCATTGGAAACAAGTCACTTATAGACAGGAGGATTTTGATCTCGAGTTTACCTCATCAAGATTGAGATGAGGTTAAATGACATCAACGATTACAACATCGTAAAGTGATGAGAAAATTACTCGTTTTCAGTTCGGTAGCATCTGCTTGGCAACGATCTTGACAGTGATGGAATAAACTCGTAATGAAAGTCATTCTAATAGTAACTATTCCATTTTATATTCTGTGATTGTTTGTGGAAAATCACAGTAATCGCGTTTGTCCTTCTTTTCTTAAAATTGTAGGATGTTATTTCAAGGATATTTGACTGTTATGTCTATAATCTGTGGTGTCTATAGAGTGCTTCAGCTCCTTTAGTTTTCGCTCTCAGAAAGAATACTTCGAGTTTACTCAAACGGCTCGTTCAGGCGAGTTGCATAAACCGTTAGCAGAAACATGAAGTCTCTATCTTTTGCTTTTTGTGCATTTACACCAGATAGAATATACGCTCATGTGGTCATTCCAGTTTAATCCGGACGGACCAAACTTCCTCCTTTCTTGGACCCTCATCTCTCCTAACTTTTCTGACCTTGATACCTCTCCTTATGCACCTTACCACCACTCCACCCGGATTACTGTTGGAACTTTACATTTCTCAGATTTTTTTTACCATCATGTGTCTTACTGTACACTTTTGCTGATATGTATGAATGTTTGCATGTATTCATGTTGTCTCCTTTTTATTTAATCCTATACATACATACATATATATATATATA
>NC_068997.1:2703465-2706544 GCF_001194135.2 Octopus bimaculoides
GCAATAAGCAAAACACAAATTTACGATATGTTTCCCCGCTTTAAAAGTGGTCATTTGTCGCTTGAAAACCAACCTCGTTCAGGACGACCGTCAATCTTCCAAACGAATGAAGACATCATGAAAATTCATGAACTGATCTTGGAGGACCGTCACCGAACAATTGACGAACTTTTCGATATGACTGTTGTGTCCTGGAACTGCTGCCAACGAATTTTGAGCGAGGAATTGCGAATGAAAAGAGTTGCAACAAAATTTGTGCCTCACTTGCTCACAGACGATCAAAAGTAGTCACAACTGAATGCCTGTCATGAACTGAAAGAACAGTTGGAAGTTGGATACAGACCCTTTTTTTTCTTCTTTTTCTAAAAGGTCATCACTGGGGCGAAAGATGGTGCTACGGAATTTGCAGATGTGGAAAAGATGAAGGAAACAATGATAGAGGCGTTAAAAGGCAACATTTCGCAAGAATTCCAGCACCGCTTCGAATAGTGGAAAACGCTCTTGGACCGAAACATTGATTCAAATGGAGAATACTTTGAAGTCGATAAAAGTGTAAACATGTAAAACGTAAGTGAATAAAATAATATTGCAAAATTCCGGTTTCTTTTGGTTAGCCCCTAGCAAATACACACACAGACACACACAGACACAGACACATACACACACACACACACACACACACACACACACACACACACACACACACACACACACACACACACACACACACACACACACACACACATACACACACACACACACACAAACAAGGGTCGTTTTCCTGGTTTCATGGCGTATATATTCCCCACCTAGACAGGACGCCCGTCCCCCACAGAGAAGAACATATACGTACATACCGAAGTATAAACGGATTAAATTCCAGATCCCTATACGATCATAAGCGTCCGACTGAATATACCAGGAGTCTCAAGGCTGTACCTAGGAACACACACTGCGCCTAAAAGACTCCAGATTCAGGCTGATTTCAGGTTCCGAGTAAGGTGAATAATAAACAATTAACAACAGATGGAAATTGGTTCATTTACTACAGCTGTTACAAACGAGGTTTTTTTTTAATTGATGAATAGAGTTATTACATCATACGAAAAGAAACATTTTCTTTAGGTAAGTATACACGAATTCAATATCTTATATAATAAAAAAAACATTCTAAGAAACAAAATTATGTGCCACTTCTTGATACCTGACTAACTGCAGGCAAAGAATGATTCGCTTACTTCAGTTAGTAGTTTATATAGGAAAACCATTAGAGTGACAGGAGTGGAAAGGGATGTAGGAAAGAAGTTGTTGTGGGAGTAAGAAAAAGAGAATGGGGGATGAAAATCAGATTTTCAGCTCTAACTTCAAAAGACAAGGTTATATCTATATACATGTGTGTGTGTGTATGTGTGTGTTTATGTGCATATGTATGTATCCATATATGTATTTAATAACGTATGCATGTATATGTGTATATGTCTGCATATGTATGTATGCATTTGGGTATATATGTATGGATATATGTATGCATGCATGTATGTATATATACATGTATGATATATATATATATATATATATATATATATATACATGTGTGTATATATATACATATATGTGCATATATGTATATATACATGTATGATATATACATATTTATATATACATATATATATATATATATATATATATATATATATATATATATATATATATATATATATATATATATATATATATATATATATATATATATATACACACATAATTTAGTGGGTGTTAAGTATCACGATCATCGTTAAAAGTGTAATGTATTTATACGAATCATCAACTTTTCTGCACGGATTTTGACATCTTAAACGATTCCATAAACTGTGATTCTGCGTGGAATGGACATTTAAACAGAGACACACATTAGTCTCGGTGTCAACAGATCGGACAAATATCTTTGATGCCAAGCATTTCTATAGGTGCCTTTATGACGTCAGACCTGTTGTTATTGAAACTTGTATGATTTTAATTGTTAGGGTCTCGTTTCGTTCATTTCTCTCTTTAATTCCAATTTGCTTTCTTCATAGAATTCGTCATTAATTGCTTTTATTCCATTGATATTCTTCGTTTTGTTGCTCTCTAATTTACAAACACAGTCACAAATTTCTAAGCGAGGAATGTCTAGCAGAGACGCCGTCAGATTTATCAAACTCTAATTGTCTAAGGCTTCCGTTAAAAGAACTTTAATTTAACTATTCTTTCGAATGATTTGTAGAGTGGAACAGGTTTGGTTTCTCAACGTGAGAAACCAAACTTTATAATCAGGATTACTCATAAAAAAAATCTTTGCTATCGAAATGCGTAGTACCTCCAACAGTGTCACGTGATTACAGCTGTTCTGTAATAGCATTTCTTCATTCCTTGCAGTCTTCTAATTCAATAGAGTATTTTCAAAATCTTTCTTTATTTCAACTTCGTGATTTACATAATTTCCTCGCAACCAATAAAACGTCTTTCACAACAAACTGGTGTGGCGGCAGAGGCGACTGATTTTTACACAAAGACGTTTCTGTTAAAGCTTAGATAAGATCTAAATGCGACAACTCATATACACACAGGCAACCATATACATATACATACATATACACTCATACATACTAGCACTTTTATACACAGAGGTTCTCATACATATATACATAGACACGCATACATATTCATACAATGTGTCAGTTATTTTTCGTGCAAAGACTTGGCATGATCGAATGATGTTCTGGGTAGAGATGGTAGGTTGCTTAGTTTATACAAATAGAGGTAGTGGAGGCGCAGTGGCCCAGTGGTTAGGGCAGCGGACTCGCGGTCATAGGATCGCGGTTTTGATTCCCAGACCGGGCGTTGTGTGTGTTTATTGAGCGAAAACACCTAAAGCTCCACGAGGCTCCGGCAGGGGGTGGTGGCGAACCCTGCTGTACTCTTTCACCACAACTTTCTCTCACTCTTACTTCCTGTTTCTGTTGTGCCTGTAATTCAAAGGGTCAGCCTTGTCACACTGTGTCACGCTGAATATTTACGTGAAATTTACGTGAAATTTACG
>NC_068997.1:2706554-2709643 GCF_001194135.2 Octopus bimaculoides
TGTACCCTTAACGTAGTTCTCGGGAATATTCAGCGTGACACAGTGTGACAAGGCTGACCCTTTGAAATACAGGCACAACAGAAACAGGAAGTAAGAGTGAGAGAAAGTTGTGGTGAAAGAGTACAGTAGGGTTCGTCACCATCTCCTGCCGGAGCCTCGTGGAGCTTTAGGTGTTTTCGCTCAATAATATATATATATATATATATATATACATACATATATATCGCTGGTATATATTTATATATATGTACGGATATATTTAAACACAACACACAAGTAGAAACACAGACACGTTTTTGTTTTATGTTGAGAAGTTGTTCACACACAGACACAGACACACACAGACACAGACACACACACACACACACACACGCTCATGTATATCATATATTAATTGAAAATCTTCGTGAAAAGGAAGCGTGTAATGCAAGAATCGAAGTTGCAATTCTCTTCTGTATTTCCCTATTTCCCGTTAAAAGTTGATGGTTCCCTGATTTGATAACGAACTTCGTTAATGCTAAAGTTTATTACACACTCTGAGGCAAAATTCTGAATAATTCTTCAGAATAGAATTCAATTTCTCTGAAAGTAGTGTGCTTGTAGGCCATCTTCTATACTCGTTTGCAAAGCATGAAAATTTCAGGAATTCAATTGTACCATTATTGTTCGAAAGAATATGACGCTTATTTTTTTCTCTCTATTTTTCTTTCCTTCATTTTTCTTTTAATGATGTAAGTGAACGAAAATCAGAAAATATGAAAGACAATTGCAGCGAGAAAATAGCGAAAGTTATGATTGAATTTTCTGGAGAAGTTTTCACGCTTAACTAGGTGCATAAATCTCCTTGTAGGAAATTGAAATATAGAAAGTTCTAGAAAGGCATTTAAAAAATAGCCTTCTTTCTTGTGATATCAATTTTGTTTCCAAGAGAAAAAGGGAAATATAAAGATATATCTTTTATCTATTACTTGTTTCTGGCATTAGACTGCGGCCATACTGGGGCACTGCCTAGAAGAAGTTTTGCTCGAAGGAATCGAATCCAGTAGTTATTTTTTAAAGCATGGCGCTCAATCTATCGGTCTATTGCGCCGAACAGCTAATTTACGGGGACGTAAAGAGACCAATGCCGGTTGTTAAGCGGTGGTGGGGGACAAACACAAGCACAAAGACACACATGAACATATAAACGATGGGCTTCCGTCAGTTTCCGTCTAGCAAATCCTCCTACAAGGCTTTGATTGGTGCGAGGCTATAGTAGAGGACACTTGCCCAAAATACCACGTAACGGGACTGAACCTAGAACCATGTGGTTGGGAAGCAAGCTTCATACCACACATCCACGCCTGTGACCGATGAATAAATATATTTATGAACTTTTCATTTCGGTTTACGTCTTCGTTGTTTTTGATTTTCTTGTTTAAAAATGTATCTTTGATATTATTGAACCAATATCGATGGTTCCACACATCTTGGAGATGGTATCCTGAAAAGGCTGCTGTTGTTGTTGCTGTTGTTGTTGTTGTTGTTCTTCTTCTTCTTCTTCTTCTTGTTCTTCTTGTTGTTGTTGTTCTTCTTCTTCTTCTTGTTCTTCTTCTTCTTCTTCTTGTTCTTCTTCTTCTTCTTCTTCTTCTTCTTCTTGTCCTTCTTCTTCTTCTTCTTCTTCTTCTTCTTCTTCTTCTTCTTCTTCTTCTTCTTCTTCTTCTTCTTCTTCTTCTTCTTCTTCTTCTTCTTTATTCATTGCATGGCAATTACATTACCAAGTGCAATAAATGGGTGCGGGTAAAAAGTTATTTTACCATTAATTTGTATAGCAATAAAACAATGTTTATTATTTACTAAAAGAACAATAATAAGAATATACGAACAAATGTGACATATTATGTCATGTCAGTATTCTTATATTCTTATATTTTTAACCTTATGAACTTTATAAAAACTCTGAAGAGGCCTAGAGAATCATTCATGTACCTCTATTTCATCCATTTCATCTATTACTGATATGACATATGTCACATGTGTTTGTATATTGTTATTATTGTTTTTTAGTAAACAAATAAACAAGTAAATTGACACAATACAGTGTGTGTAAGTTGATGGATACCACGTATTAATCCCCTCTATTTCCTTATTGCTATATATATATAGTGAAAAGCGTTACCAATAAGAAAGCTAATACGTACGACGTAGAAAAAAGTCAAGGGCACCATATATATGTATTGGGTTGGCAACTAAGTTCCCGCCGTTTTATTTCGAGTTTTTAAATTTTGGAATCTAATTTTTTCGAGAATTCTATTTTTGAATCATTTTGGCATCTATTTTTTTTTCTAGTTAATTTTAGTTAATTTTTGTTTATTTTCAGATCATTAAAATGGAATGTCAAGTTCAGAAAAACGACCATTTTCGACACCTCCTTCTTTTTGCTTTTAATCAAGGTTCTAAGGCCGCAAAAGCTGCTAGCGACATTTATGCTGTGTATAGCTGAAAGAACCGCTCTTGATTGGTACGCAAAGTTCAAAAATGGAAATTTTGACCTCAACGACGCACCTCGCTCTAGCCGTCCAGATGAGTTCGATGAATAGCGATTAAACCAACATTTGCACGAAAATTCTCGTCAAACGACAAGGGTACTGGCAGAGAAAATGGAATGCTCCCACACTGCTATAGAGAAGCATCTTCAGGAGTATGGAGTATGGGTTCCGCATGCTTGAAGTGACAACAACAAAAATCAATGAGCCGCAATCTCCGCTGGTTTTCTTACTCGTCATCGTTCAACTCATGGGCACAAGCAACGATTTCTTCACCGAATCGTTACTGGCGACGAAAAATGATGCCTGTACATCAATATGAAGCAGTGTAAGGAGTGGCTTAGCCCCGGTAAACATGCGACACTGCGCGTGAAACAAGATCTTCATCCGCGTAAAACGATGTTGTGTGTATGGTGGGTCTGGGAAGGGATTATCCATTACGAATTGCTTGGACGGAACCAAACGGTCAACGCGGAACTCTATGTTCAACAGATGGAACGACTCAATATTGCTGTTCAAGAGAAAAGACCTAATCGGCAGTATGAAGTGCGATGTAGTTAAATA
>NC_068997.1:2712775-2714403 GCF_001194135.2 Octopus bimaculoides
TATATATGTATGTATGTATGTATGTATGTATGTATGTATGTATGTATGTTTGTACGTACGTATTTATACATGTATGTGTGTATATGTGTATGTATTTATGTTTGTATCTATGTAAAGGCTTCAATATTTTATTAACCGTTTCCTTTTCTCACCTATTACACCCACGCCATGTGATGGCCATTTCGTTGTGGATACGAAAATACAAAGCTGGCGTGAGAGAGAGAGCACCATCATTGGGTGCTGACTTTTCTGATCCACGCTCTGTTAACTCAGTTGCAACTCAAAGTCTGGACATGTATTATCTCCATACTCCAGAACATCAATGGTCTGATTGCTATCCACCCCAATTTGACTACACAGCTGATACAATCATTCAACACCTCTTAAATTTGCGTTGACGCCCTTACGGACACCATTCTACCTCCCCACAACTATAACAATATTTCAGCAACCAGAGACCTTCATCAGCAGAAAGTCATCATAACTGCAGAGAAAATGACACACTTGTAACCCAGAAATCCCAAGTCAGGTACAAACATAATTAAAACCTTCATGAATAGAATATATCCACTTCCCTGCTTTGAATTCTCATTTGATATTCTACTTTATAGAAATCAATACGTCTCTAATCGCAGAGAAATTTGGCTGATTTGCATATCATATTATTCTCTACAGCAGAAAACATCTATTAAGTCTGATCAACATATTAAGTAATCTAAGTGTTATTATCCTGGACACACGAAGAGGAATTAGCTAGATTCATATAATCCTATGCTGAGGTTTCATCAGTAACTGTAAATCTTCTTCAACACGCCATGGAGACACTTATAAATCCAACATTATTAAAACTTCCAATAAACCGGATATACCGATTTGTATATATAACGCATTATTGGCAGCTCATTTTGATTAACACTCCAGTAATTTATTGTAATATTGAATTAAGTTTTAAGTGCAAGTCTTCACTGGGATTGAGTGTGCACTTCTTTATCTGTGGGTCGTTAAAGTGATTTATATTGAAATAGTGAGTATCGTTACATTCGATTCGGACAGCCACGAAGAAAGAAATAGCGTTGTATATAAGTTTAGTTCAAAAAGAATATTACGAATAAAAAAATGAATAAAAAAATTGATGGTCATTAACTCGCCACATTTCCGTTTTGATTGAAAGAAATAATAATAATAATAGTAATAGTAATAATAATAATAATAATAATAACAATAATAATAATGTCTTGGTATAAATGATGGGCTACAGTAAATATTCTGCTCAAAACCACAGATTTGCTTGTCAGTTATTTGACCGTAGCCAGTTGAGAATATTCCTTAGTGGCTGACGATATGTGCATCTCTGATCACAAGCAGAAGTAGTGGGGGAGAATCATAGCCATGTCTTGAGAGGAATGTTGAGCACATAGAGTTGTGATATATGTACCTGGTGTACTCTTATCAGACAGATAGTGATAATGGGTATACTGGGCTTCGTATATTTTACCACGGAGTCACTTTGATGGCATGCACTGCTCTCTCACTCTATAGTAATAATGACGATGATGATGATGATGATAATAATAATAATAATAATAATAATAATAATAATAATAATAATAATAATAATAATAATAATA
>NC_068997.1:2714413-2714939 GCF_001194135.2 Octopus bimaculoides
ATGATGATAATAATAATAATAATAATAATAATAATAATAATAATAATAAAGATGATGATGATGATGATGATGATGATGATGATGATGATGGTGGTGATGATGATGATGATAAACCATCACTACTAGAGGTACAAGGCTTGAAAATTCTGGGGAGGGCTAAGTCGAATACATCGACTCCAGCGTGTAACAGGTAATTATTTCATCAACCCCGAAAGGATGAAAGGCAAAGTCGACCTCGGAGGAATTTGAACTCAGAACATAAAGACAGACGAAATACCGCTAAGCGTTTCGCCAGGCGTGCTAACGTTTCTGTTAGCTCACCACCTTAATAATAATAATGATAATAATGATAATAATAATAATAATAATAATAATAATAATAATAATAATAATAATAATAAATGCCAGAATGCAGTACCAGGCAGTGGGTCTCATGACTTCTGATCTTAATTGATTGGAAGTGTTATCATGTACATTGTTTTGTCTTGGTATAAAAAAGATGGGTTACAGCAAATATTCTGCTCAA
>NC_068997.1:2714949-2715383 GCF_001194135.2 Octopus bimaculoides
CTTGGTATAAAAAAGATGGGTTACAGCAAATATTCTGCTCAATACCACAAATTTGCTTGTCAGTTGTTTGACCTTAACCAGTTGAGCATGTCCCTTGGTGGCTGACGATATGTGCATCTCTGATCATGCGCAGAAGTAGTGGGGAAGCATCATAGCCATGTGTTGAGAGGAATTCTTTGGGGTTTGAATAATTCGCCTTTGAAAACATGAGTGTATTGATCAACATTCTTAAACAAACTTTATTCAGGGACTTTTTGAGCGGGATGGGCTACTCGACCTGAAGAAGATTCTAACTGGGCCCCACCTGCGAGGTCATGCGCTGTTTATCTTGATATGAGATTACCATGTCACGCACATATGGTTGTGATGCATGTGCCTGGTATACCCTTATAAGACAGGTAGTCATGATGGGTATAATGGGTTTCGTATATTTT
>NC_068997.1:2716121-2717651 GCF_001194135.2 Octopus bimaculoides
CCACAGCACATACCCAAGGCGCACAGAACTGCGCTCGGTAGTGAAGTGAAAGCACGTTATAAAAATAAAACTACTGAACAATAATAATAATAATAATAATAATAATAATAATAATAATAATAATAATAATAATGGTTTCAAATATTGGCACAGGACCAGCAATATCGGGGTTAAGCTGATTATATCGAACCTCAACTGATGGACCCTGAAATGATGAAAGGCAGAGTCGGTTCCGGTGGAATCTGAATTCAGAATATAAAGAAGGACGAAATGTCACTGAGCTAACGTTTCTCAAGCTCACCACCATAATAATAATAATAATAATAATCCTTTCTAATAGAGGCAGAGGGCTTGAAATTTAGGAGAGAGAGATAGTCGATTACATCGACCCCAGTACTCAACTGGTACTTATTTAATCAATCCCGAAAGGATGAAAGACAAAGTTGACCCGGCGGAATTTGAACTCGGAATGTAAAGATCGATGAAATGCCGCTAAACTTTTTGTCGGTCGTGCAAACGATCTGTCAGCTCAGCTCGCTGCCTTAGTAATAGTAGTAGTAGTAGTAGTAGCAGCAGCAGCAGCAGCAGCAGCAGTAGTAGTAGTAATAGTAGTAGTAGTAGTAGTAGCGGGGGGATTGTGGTGGTGGACGTGATGTTATTGGTGTTGTAGTTCTTGGTGGTATTAGTGGTGGCTGTGTTGATTGTGGTGGTGGGTCTGGTGGTAATGTTAGTTATGGCTGTTACGATTGTGATGGTTTTGGCTATGACGATGGTAGTGATTGTGGTGGTGATAGTAGAGGTCGCTGGTGGTTGTGGTAGCAACATCAGTAATAAGTACGAGTGATGTCGACTTATTTAAAATCCAGGTCAGAAGAAGGCCATTAACCAGCTCCGTGTCAAACTGAAAATAGGACTTGTTTATATGTCCGTCTTCACCACTGCTCCTGATAGAACGGAAGATAACAACCAATACAGATTGCAAATGGCTTTACTTCAAAAGCACCATTTCAAGAACAGCTGCTAAACCAATAATATCTAGAGAAACTTTCAAGGCAAAAAAAAACAAAAACATAAGCAAAATAAAATGTGAGTGAAAAGGTAAATAAGTAAAAAAAAAAGTTGAACGATTCTCAATTCAGAAAAACATGTCCCTTCCGAAGAAAAGGAGATAAATGTCCTTTAGATTGATTCACGATAACATATGATGATGGAAAGAATTTAAAGTAGGGATCATGAAGAGATAAGTTCAGGTAGTAATTGTATGAGCGGATTACGAGACCATTTTTACTGACTACTTTTGAATATCCTGTTTAATTAGAGAACATGGTATTTTAGGTGGGTGGCGGAACGGGGTATCTTTCTTGTGTATTCTCAGTTGTATCAGCGACTGTGAATGCGTGGACAACGACCTGCATCTATCTATCTATCTATCTATCTATCTATCTATCTATCTATCTATCTATCTATCTACCCCTCTCTCTCTCTCTCTCTCTCTCTCTCTCTCTCTCTCTCTCTCTCTCTCTCTCTCTC
>NC_068997.1:2718189-2718917 GCF_001194135.2 Octopus bimaculoides
TATGCATGTATATGTATGTATACATATAAATATATATATATATATATGAATATATGTATACATACGTATGTATATGTATGTACATGTAATATATGTATGTATGTATGTGTGCATATATATACATATATATATATATATATATATAAAGTTGCATCAGCACGAAACAGTGGTTAGCAATAAATGAACTTTAGGCTAGTGAAAATATGTGGCATATTTCAACATCTAAAGGAAAATTCACTATAGTTAACCTTGAGAAAAATCTCTCTTTTATGGTAAAAGGTGTCAAAACATGATATCTGCCCGCTTTTTAGCTACTGTGTAGGGTTATCTCTCTTCGTCATTTCCCATTCATGACGGATAAAGAGCAAGGAACGCGTATCTGTGAATCCGGTAGAGGGAAATACTGAGTAGATATGGTGCTTTTACACATATGAGATATTTTTTTACTCTGCGGTAACCGCAGTGAATTTGATTTTCAATGTTAAAATATGCTATAAACATATTGTGACTGATCATCTAAAGTTCATAGATATATATATACACATATGTATACATATATATGTATATATATATCGATATATATATATATATATATATATTTATGTGTATTTCTTCTATCTTAATGAATAAAAATTCTTCTGATAGAATAATTGGGTTAATAGAAAACAATGTAGCAAAGAACACAAAATAACTGTGGTTTAGTTCTTGTTTTTAAGGCAGGAACTCCT
>NC_068997.1:2719100-2719939 GCF_001194135.2 Octopus bimaculoides
ATATATATATATATATACTCTCTCAATTCATCTCTTTCCGTCCCTCTTCTCTTTCTTTCGGTGTACCTAGCTAACTTGCTTTCTATATTCATAGATATATGTACATACATATATCTTCATATTTATTAATGTATATATTTATAAGTGTGTATATACAAACATGCATATACGCACGCACGCACGCACATATACATACACACACAAACACACACACACACACATACATATATACACATATATCAACAGACAAATATTAAATACATAGTCATACGCCTATGTTGTGAGTTACATGTGGAGTCTACAGGCCTGGCATCACTATGGTGTTCACCTGTTGTTGCACCTGAATAACAATTTAAAAGAGTTAACCCAATTACTAACAAACGTCTTGGAATAATAATTACATTCATTACTTTCCTGCCCTTTTTATTCTCCTTCATCACCGCACAAATTTTATATTCTATAAATGTTTACTTCATGTTATGCTAAATCGTTTTTGATTCATTTCTCTTCATTATTTCCATATAACAAAACTTTCCTCCAAGACCTTTTATAGAAAATGGTTTGATCTTTGCATCAGATTTATCGTTGTTTTCGATTTTCGAAATGAGAACTAATCATTTATATTTATTTATTAATTATCGTCTTTTTGTAAACGATACACTGTCAAGGCGCGGAGTTTAAATTATTCACATTAACAGGTTCATCACTGTTCTTTAAATAAGATCAATAAACTATGTCTTTGAGAGGTTTAAAAGACATTTACATTTCGTAGTAAATTGGCTTAAAGCAGAACAAACCATTCAACTTACTTATTTCTTTACTGCCCACAAGGGGCTACA
>NC_068997.1:2719949-2723312 GCF_001194135.2 Octopus bimaculoides
GACAAACGGATTAAGTCGATTACATCGACTCCAGTGCGTAACTGGTACTTATTTAATCGAACCCGAAAGGATGAAAGGCAAAGTCGACCTCGGTGGAATTTGAACTCAGAACGTAGCGGCGGACGAAATACCGCTAAGCATTTCGTCCGGCGTGCTAACGTTTCTGCCAGCTCACCGCCTTTATTGAACTTTCTATCGATAAAGAATGCGTTTGAACCATTGAACTTTCTATAAATATTGAATATAACAATGGCTTAACGATTTCTGAAAACAATTTCTAAACACTTCAAGCGGTGTTAGGGTCCTCATCATCAGCAACAACAATGAGGCAGCCTCTAAGTAGCAAGTGATGATGATGATGATGGCAGTTCTTCGTGTCTCAGGACATGGAGACGAGGAGTAAGCACTTCTGTGGCTACGTAAACCGATCTTTGAGCGACAGGCTCTGGGACACTCGGGTAAATATGTCGGCTTCGGTCAGCTGGAAAATGTGACGATGACATTTAGTTTTTGGCGGTTTTCTTCAGCCGCAGTTGCTCTGACCTTCTCAAAGTTGCTCGTAACGGTCTGCAAAATTGTCAGTATAACTGTGAGAAATAGTAGCTAAACCTGCAAGCTTTCAATTCAGAAAAAAATAGGTAAGGCACATTATATAATATAAAACTAAATGCGTAATAGGTCATAAAAAACAGAGTGGTCAGAGCACAAACTAACACTTTCATCTTATGTTTTTCTCTTTTGGATATTTTTGAGGAAGAACTGATGATGATGATGATGAAAATGAATAAATAAATAAATAAAGAAGTAATAATAATAATAATAATAATATTTTTATTAGCCATAAGGGCCCAATTGTTGTTGAGGGTACAAAGGAAAAAAACAAACAAAAAAAAAACTGGATAACAGCGAACAAGAAATAATGGACGTTTTACATGGAGTAAATGTGTGAGATCAATGATAAGAATAAAGAATAAAGAATAAAGAATAAAGAATAAAAACTGAAATCAGGATGAATGAAAGAAAACAACAGTACAAAGACACACAGACACAGTAACACATGCAGAAACACACGTGCAAAAACATACTCTCGTACACAGAGAAACACTCACGTACACAAACACGCACAAACGTACGCAATCAAGAACGCATACACGCACACGCACACACACACACACACACACACACATGCACACACGTGGAACTTCCCAAAACTTGGCTATTCAAAGACATTTTAGAACACAGCATGAAAAGTGGTTTTAACGCGTAACTCTCCATGTCGAGAAAATCTGCCATTTTAAGACAATCGGAATAACATAAAAATTATTGGAAACGTTACCAAAAAAAAGAAGAAAAAACGAAACGCGAAGGTAGGTATGTATGACTGGTGTACCGATTCTAACGTGTCTTCTAGCAAATAATGGTATTCTCTGCTGTGATTTAGCAGCAAACCATGCTTTCACGACCCACCTCATTCCTGTGTCCAACCCCCCTTTTTTTTTAGTTCTCCTTCAGTACCTTTCTTTCTTTCTTTCCTTCTTTCTTTCTTTCTTTCTTTCTTTCTTTCTTTCTTTCTTTCTTTCTTTCTTTCTTTCTATATTTAACTCTTTCTCATACACTAATACTACGTGTGCCTCGTGAATATATATATATATATATATATATATATATACATAAATATATCCCTATGTATTTATGCCTGTATATATATATATATATATATATATATGTATGGGATACATATAAATATATACATACATACATGTATATACATATATATATACACATAAATGTTTATACGTATATATATCATACATATATATATATATAATTACTACCACCACACACACACACACACACACACACACACACACACATATCGCATAGAAATGTGAGAGATATATAGAGAGGATAGCTAAATGCAGAGGAAGAACAAAAATATAAAACGCATACACAGACGCACACACACACATACACACACATACACACACACTCACACACAAACTCTCTTTCTTTGTCTTTCTCTCTCTCTGTCTTCCTCTCTCTTCCCTACCCACAATCCTTACTTCGCCTCTGTTACTGTAACTTCGACAGAAGCACATATATTTTGTGCTTTAGCGAAAGGACACAGATATTCTTCTCCGTGTCTTCTTCATTCATCCTCAACATTTCGTCGCCATCTCATATATCTCTTCTCCTTCTTCTCCTTCGTGTATTTCTTCTCTCTAACGTAAGAAAGATCTTTTGAGATGCCAGATAACGCAATGGATTTTTGAATGTGTAGCCGAAGGATGTAATAATGATAGGTGATCAAGTCGACCCTTCTATACAGCCACACAATTAAACAGATCGAAATACAATCGCCACTATTGCAGATCACGCATGCGCATGAACGCTTTCTTACTTTCGTGTTGGCATGTCTTTGTTCCTTTCTGTTGCTTATTTATTGTTTGTGTTTATGTATGGTCTGTTTGCTTTTGTTTCCTGATTTTTTGCTCTCTTTTTGTTTTCTTTCTGTCTTTTTTTTTTCTTTTCGATTATCTTCTGCAATATATAGAATATATAATTAATTGGCTGTTTCAGCGTCTGACGTCATATGGGAGGAAGAGAGAGGGGCAGAAGGTGAAGAGAAGGAGAGAGAGAGAGAGAGAGAGAGAGAGAGAGAGAGAGGGAGAAAGAGGGAGAGAGAGAGACTGGGAAAGAGAACAGAAACATACCAGAAATAACTATGTATGTATACATATAAATACAGAAGCATACATACAAATGTACTTACATATATACATATGTATGCTCGTGTATGTGTATGGTCAGCACGCATACAAATAAATAAATGAATGAATAAATAAATAAATGAATACAGAAGGAAAGAAAAAAAGAGAAGAAAGGTTTTGTGTCGGCAGCAATGGCTGGCTGACTAACAATCAAGTTAGTTGCACGAAGGTCTAGGAATAGTTTTTCTACTCCGAGTTGACGCATAAAGACTTCAGAAACAGAACAACTGTAATAGAAAGGAGAATGGAAGACTTTTCATTGGTTTTCTACGAAAAAATACCGCCCTAAAGATATACATACTTACATATACACTCTTATACATACTTAATCTACACACACACACACACACATACACATACAAACACACACACGAACACACGCACACACATATACATATTTATACTAATAAATACGTACGCAACATCATACTTATATGTACACACGTTCCTGTGTGCGCGAAGGCATGTTTTTATGATGTTTTCCCGAATATTTTCAAGAAATCAATACACCTTGCAAAGTGCATAAATTACGCCATTAAATCCATGCAGGCTCATATATACACAAATACTGTATATATATATATATATATAT
>NC_068997.1:2723852-2725396 GCF_001194135.2 Octopus bimaculoides
TATATATATATATATATATATATATATATATCTATGTGTGTGTGTATACATATATTTGTATTTATGTTTATGTATATATATATATAGAGAGAGAGAGAGTGAGTGAGAGAGGTACTTATATGTATATATATATGTTTGTGTGTGTGTGTGTGTGTGTGTGTGTATCACTCATTCCCTTTTCTCTCGCTCTTTTATACAACACACTAACAGACGCATACAAACTGAAACGCAAACAAGCATAAACTAACGCTATCATACAAGCACAAACACGTACACACAACATCCTATATTTATGGCCAAAGAAAGCACCTCGTCACGTGAGCGAGCGGCTCAAATTAGTGTATTAGATGGCCACTTTACTGTCGCTTAATGTGAGCTGATGAGAGACGAAGCTTTATGGCCCTAAAATCACCATCACCCTCTCCACCATTCTTCTTAAACATCACACGAATATTATTATGAAGGGATAACCTTCCTGTTGAAGCTGTTTATGTGTTTGAACTGTAGACCTGTTTCTCTGATGAATGAGGCATTATTGTTGAAGAGTGGCGTCTACAGAAACTTACTTTGGTTATATATGGGTGTACGATACAGGACCTTCCTGAAAAGGTGTGTGAACAACAACAGAAACACTAACAACAATAGAAACAACAGCGATTGCAACAACTTCCACCACGACCATCTCCTCTCCCGCCACCACAACTATCATATCCACCACATTCACCTACACCTCTCACCACCACAGCTCCCCACCATTACAAACGCTGCCACTACTATAACCACTAACACCACTACAACTACCACCACTACTTCAACCGCCACTATAACTACCATCACCACTGTGACTACTACAACTACCATCACCACCACCATCCACCACTCCACGACCATCCACCACTCCACCACCATCCACCACTATAAGCACCAACACTATAACCATTACTACAATCATCACCACCTCACCACCACCACCACAACCGCCACAACCACTATCCGCCAGAACTGCAATCACTACATCCACCACACCATTACTTCCACCGCCATTACAACCCTCCCCCGGAAACCGTCATCCTCCGCTCCACTACAACCATCGCCACCGCTATAACTACCACCATAACCCGCAACATCCACCACGACAACTATCACCACCGCCACTTGTATCAGCAGTTACATCAGCATCAACACCACCAACAACAACAACAGAAACAACACCACCCCATCACCAATACCACCACTACTATCACTACCACCCCCACCACAGCCACCACTACTACCACCACCACCACCACCACCACCAACAACAACAACAACAACAACAACAGCAGCTACAACACCAACACCGACAACATCAACAGCATCAACAATACAATGACCATTACATATATGAACGGCGACGCCATAACAACAATATCAAGAACAACAACAATCACAACAGCTAGAACAACAACAGAATGAACCATAGTCTCAAGGAAAGTAAGAACAACCACAACAGAGCCATCAGCCTGAAAGATGGCAAAAATACTAATATCAACAACAAAGACAAC
>NC_068997.1:2726198-2729021 GCF_001194135.2 Octopus bimaculoides
ATATATATATATATATATATATATATATATATATATATATACACACACATGCAGTTTTTTGTTGCATTCACTCAAAATAATGTAGTCTTCAGATTTGGTTTCATTTCTACCAGTTTTGAGTTTGAATAAAGTTCTGCTCATTGCAAGATGACGTCACCGAGTTATTGACGAATGACTACCTCGAGTCACCGAACTTAATTATCTATTTTAAACTCGCAAATTCTTTTGCAAATGACTTTATGTGCTATTTACTTAGTTTGATTTATTAAATGACGGTGGACTTTCAATGGAATACCAGAGAATTTACCGGAAAAGAATAAGAATGTAATAGTTATTATTTGACATCTCTACTACAATGCACATTATCAATACTATTATACATTATCAGTAATAACAGATATTATCAATGATATAAAACTTACAATTGATATTTGACATTATAAAGTGATAATACATATTACCGGTGATGGTGGGCGCTATCCGTCATAATGGATAATATAGGAAATATTAGACATTATCAGTGATATTAGATATTATCAATGATATTGTACATTATGAGTGATTACTCAACATCATAATATATATTAAATATTATCTCTTTTACTCTTTTACGTGTTTCAGTCATTTGACTGTGGCCATGCTGGAGCACGCCTTTTAGTCGAACTAATCGATCCCAGGACTTATTCTTTGTAAGCCTAGTACTTATTCTATCGTACAGAGATTATCAATATTAATTGGCACTATCAGTGATAACAGACACAATAAGTGATAACAACTATTATAAGTAATAATAGATATAATCTGAGTTGATGGATTTTACAGATGATTTTGGACATTGTCTGTAATATGGGGCATTGTATACCTTGTTTCAAACATCTAATGTATTATAACTGATTCCCAAGACATCAAGAGTATTCGCTGAATGAAGACCAAATGAAGGCATCTTCTCGTGGTCGCTTGATATGTTAGAAATAACAACTAAATTCCCCTTCTCCCTTTAATTATGCCATAACTTATCCTCTCATTTTGCCATAACGTATTATCAAAGAAGAAAAGGATATATTTGATAACGTATTATGTGCGCCTGTATTTTGTCTCGGCAGCTGGAATACCTCAGTTATAAGGTCTGTTCGATTAGGGATTAAATTGGAGGTAGACAACCACAATGATAATAACAACAATAACAACAACAGCAACATCATCGTCACCACAAATCACCACCTTCGTACTAACTCCCCCACCACCACATCAACAACAACGACAACAAATAAAACTGTAGCATCATCATCATTATCACCATTAACAACAACCGCGACACAAAAAAAACAAAAAAACAATAGCAACGATAAAAACATGTCTCGGAAATAATTAAACTGCTAATAAGGTAATATCCGATTGTTTACTTAGATTTCAGATTAATGACGGCAAAGGTTTCCTTAGAAGGTCGTCATCATTCCAAGATCAATAATTCCTTAGAGACTGACAGTAGCAACAACTAAATTGTTGAATAGGGGACACACATGCAAGAGTGACGCCCCCACCAACATTGACTCTGAAAGTGAAAACGGTTTTCTATTTCATTCATCAATAGATATATCTTGATAATAACCTACATACTTTAATGGGTAAAAACACCCATTAAAAAGGGAGAGTGGAAAGGTTTAAAGACAGAACAAAAAAAAAAAGAAAAAGGACACACGCAAAAAAATAAAAATCTCTGCGTATTTTCTTCGTATTTTTATTGAAAAGAAAATACGAAGATGAAAATACGTTTTACGAATATAAAGTAAAGAAACAAACTGAAAATATGAACTACAACGAAGGGAGAAAATCGATGTAGCTAAAAGTTGGAATAAGATAAATAAAAGAAACACAGAAAAACAATTTTACATGTGAAAGTAATCGATAGTAGAAGCATCTGTCTGGTTTGAACAAGTTTGACGAGATATCAGCGAGATCAAGTTATGGTAAATGGAATTGGAAAGAGATTTTGTTTCAAACCTTAAGATTAGTCAACGATTCGAATAAATGACGTAAACCTGGTTATGAGCATGTTAAAGACGAAATCGTGATAAAAGATTTCGTCGACAAAATGGTGATTTATATGCATTTATGAAGGAACAAAGTCTGAATGTATGTCTAGGTTAATAATGAAAATATAGCAACAGAATAAGCGGGAGAGAAAAAGGGGAGAGTAAGAAGAATGGTGAACTAATTAGGGTATGATATGTATAAGTATGTATGTATGTATGTATGTATGTATGTATGTATGTATGTATGTATGTATGTATGCATGTATGCATGCATGCATGTATGTATGTGTGTATGTATGTATGTATGTATGTATGCATGTATGTGTGTGTGTGTGTGTATGTATGTATGTATGTATGCATGTATGTGTTCAGCCCTGCTGCGTAGCACCTTGGGGAGGTGTCTTCTACTATAGCCTCGAGCCGACCAAAGTCTTGTGGTTGGATTTGGTAGACGGAAACTGGAAGAAGACCGTCATATGTATACATGTGTGCGTCCTCTCACCATCGCTCGACAACCAATGTTGGTGTGTTTACGTCCCCGTAACTTAGCAGTTCGATAAACGATACCATAGTCTAAGTATCAGGCTTACAAAGAATAAGTCCTGAGATCGACTTGTTCGAGTGAAGGCGGTGCTCCAGCATGTCCACAGTCAAAATGACTGAAACAAGTAAGTAAAAGGAAAGAAGAATATGAATGTATACTAGTATATATACATATGTACATATGTATGTATGTGTGTGTGTGTGTGTGTATATATATATATATATATATATATATATATATATATAT
>NC_068997.1:2729127-2730210 GCF_001194135.2 Octopus bimaculoides
GGGAGAGTCATTTTCTTATTGTGCCTTAAAATTTAACACACTCACCGGTAAAATTTCCACTTATTTTTCTTTTTTATTTTCCTAAAGTTTTCGTTGTGTCTTGCGACCTTATCAATAGTCTTGACTGTCTGTTATTTACGCTGCGTTCTTTTTCGCTTTTGTTTGTTTTTGCGCATGTGTGTGTCTCAGTGTGTGTGTATGTATGCATGCATGTATGTGTGCATGTGTGTGTATGTATGTCTGTGTGTGTGTGCATATGTATATATGCATGTATGTATGTGTGTATGCATATATGTATGTATGTGTGTGCGTTTGCATGTATGTATGTATGTATTCTGCATATTCCTGTGTTTGTATGTATATATATGTAAATATCTATCTATCTATATATCTATCTATTTGTATGTCTGTCTATGCGTTTGTGTTTGGAGGTGCGCGGTTTTGTGTATCGCACTCAAGATCGAAAGATTGTGGTTTCTATTCTTGGACTGGGTGAGGTGTTGCGTTCTTGAGCAAAGCTCTTGATTTCCTATGGCTCCAGTTCACTCATCAGAGAGAAATGAATTATTCTGCGACGGACCAACATCTTCTCCAGGGTGCAATATATACCTAACTGGTACAGGAGAATTGCGAGACAGATGGACGAAATACTGAGTAGTGACATTCAATTACCAGCCTGAATGACAAAAGGAAGAACGGTACTATACCAGAAGGACCCAAGTAAAGCGAATACAGTTCGTAATTTCCGACCAATATCTTGTTTGCCTCTGATGTGGAAACTGATGACGGCCATCATATCGAGCAGCATCTATAAGTACCTAGATGAGAACGACCTACTCCCAGTGAAACAATATTGATGTAATGGTTGCATTGTTCAATTAAATGGAGTTGCGTGAAACGATCGTACTGCATTACTTCTGGATATCCTTGTTGCTTATTTTTTTTTTTATTTTAATCACCTTATTTTGAAATTGTATGGATAATGCCGTACTAAATTCTGGTGCCTCAAATTAAGTACCATATTTATCTGAATCGAAATTAGACCACTGACGGTAAATAAAATTTCAAAATTTTTTTTTGCTG
>NC_068997.1:2730313-2731946 GCF_001194135.2 Octopus bimaculoides
CGATCGGACTTCAAGAACTAAATATTTGTAATCATTTGTCTCCCGATTTCACTCATTGGAAGATAAGGCCATCCTGGGCCACTGCCTTTGAGGAATTAGTCAATCATTTTGATCTCAATACATATGTTATTGCTATCTATTGTAGAACCGAAAACAGGCAGCTTATACAAAGAGTAAGCGTAACCAGGGGCATAAAACCAAGGATGTACGCATATATATATACATATATATATATATATATACAACTCAGCATATATACACACACACATGCATATACACATACACACAAATGCAGTCATGCATGCATACATGCACACATACATTCACATGCATATGACATATACATTTGCATACATACGCACACAAACACACACATATACATATGTATTCACACATGAAAATGAGTGTTTTAGTTCTGCTACAAAGCACATGGAGTTATAAACATTAAAAAATATCGGAATAACCAAGAGATGGTGTTCGGAATGTTGCATTAGAAATATTTGTTAGTTTCTTATATTTCGGGTAAAATACACCTTGAGGAAGGAAAAACTTTAAAGCAACATAAAAAAGAAACAGAGTTATGAATCTGTGCTTGTGCATGGGTTAAAAGAAGGATTGACAATACGTGGGAGGTTGTATATGATGTGTACATTTGAGGAATTTGGTGAAACCGCCCTTCACAACTGTAGAAGTAGTAGTACTATAGGTTGAAGTACTCTTAGAATTAGTAGGATGCACCATCATTCAATGTCATGGAAGTATCAATACTTTTATTAGCATTAGTGGCAACAGCGGCGGTGTTTGCGGTGGTAGTGGTGGTAGTAGTAGTAATACAGGCAGCTGTATTGGTTGTAGTGTAACAGGTCCTGGCGGCATTGGTAGAACAGGTTCTGGTGGCAGTAGTAGTAGAAGTAGTAGCAGTAGTAGTAGTAGTAGTAGTAGTAGTAGTAGTAGTAGTAGTAGTAGTAGATGGTGAAATTGGCCAAAATGGGCCTCGTTCGACGGATCTGCTCGTGTCCTTTTATTAGGAACCCTGCATACACAGATATATGTATGTATATATATATATATATATATATATATATATATATATATATATATATATATATATATATATATATTAGGACATATATATATATACTCATTCATATATATATATGTATGTATGTATATATTTATATGTATATATATATATATATGTGTATTATATATAACTGTATAAACATAACTGTATATACATATACACATATGTAAGTTTTATGCATCTATCTTATATATACTGTACATGTGTATGTAATAAATATTTATACACATACGTGTGTGTGTGTGTGTCCGCGCGCACGCGTGTTTGTGTGTGCTTATTCATGTGTATGTTTGCATGGGTATGTATGTGTGTACGTGTGTGTGTTCGCTTCACTTATGTACTTTCGGCCCTACATCCTCGATAATGATTTAAAGTGATAAAATATGACGAAGGGAGTGTGGCTTTGCATATTTTAACATCTCCAGGACAACAGTATCAGAGCAGCGAAGATATGTGATGAATCTCTTCAAGAAACATCACACACACACACACACACACACACACACACACACACACACACACACACACACACACACACACACACACACA
>NC_068997.1:2731962-2733561 GCF_001194135.2 Octopus bimaculoides
ATATATATATATATATATATATATATATATATATACGGACGCACACCATTTGCTAACATCAATACTTCATAAGCCATAACGCCTTTCTCTTTGTCATTATTTATTTTAGTTTATTTATTCATCGATATAAATTTTACCTCCCTTAAATTTTGATATTATTTGATTGAAATTATTTTAAAGCAATTACATTATAATTTTCAGTTTGACATTTTAAATTAATTATTTTCCAGACGTTATTATGTAAAACAATGGCAGCCTTGCTCTCTTACAGAAATTCTAAAGTTGGCAGGAAACACTTAACATTTTCTCTCCTGCAAGAGAAGTGATTATATTTAACTAGAAACTTCGATTTAAACGAACATAGCAATTAACGAACAATCTCAATGAATATATAAACAACAACCAAAAAATTAACGTGCAGAGTCACTCTAAAATAAATGGGACACACTGTAGGTCGATCCTTCCCAGATAGGCTTCATGTTTTCTTTGAAAAGCAAAACCCGGATGTTTAATGATTTTTATTTATTTATTATTTATTTTTGTATTTATTCCTTTTTGATTATTTTGTTTTGTGTACTTTATTGCATTATTCATATATTTTTGATTGTTTTATTTTTTGTTTTCAGTTTTCGTTTTATTTTTTCATTAAACTTGATCCAAGGTCTTTTTTTTAAAATTAAATTAAGGAACGGAGTGGTGTTTTAGTACATACACCAAGTAAGACACATATAGAAATGCATATGAACATTTGTACACACAAATCCACACACACACACACACTCACATGCACATACACACATACACATGTTGCTGACATATATATATATATATATATATATATATATATATATATATATATATATATATATATATATATATATATATATATATATACACACATATATGTATGTATGCATATATATATGTGTGTGTGTCTGTGTGTGCATTATTATCTATCTAACTATCTGTCTATCTACATACCAACATGCACATGTGTACATATTTATACTAACACCAATACTCACACATACATACGTACACCTGTCATTGATTACCTTTTAGAACAGCTTTCAGCATGATATCGATCCAGGCTCACTATATTCAACTAACCATAACCCTAACCTTGCCATACCAAACGTTCTTCGCATCATTCCTCACCAGTCTTACACCATTCCTTATCATTCTTACTTTTACATCAATGACTTTCAATCGTCACAGGAACATGACACACACCATTTTAACATTTCTTTCTTTCTTTCTTTCTTTCTTTCTTTCTTTCTTTCTTTCTTTCTTTCTTCTTTCTTTCTTTTCTTTCACTCATTCAACGTTTGCCTCCTTTTTCAATTTTGTCTTTCCTTTTCGTCTGTATTTTTATGGAAGGTCTTCTTCTTCTTCTTCTTCTTCTTCTTCTTCTTCTTCTTCTTCTTCTTCTTCTTCTTTTTCTTCTTCTTCTTCTTCTTCTTCTTCTTCTTCTTCTTCTTCTTCTTCTTCTTCTTCTTCTTCTTCTTCTTCTTCTTCTTCTTAATGCTGCTGTTATTGTTATTCCTACCGTAATTATTATTATTATTATTATTGACTCTCTGAGTGTGAAGACGTTTA
>NC_068997.1:2733687-2737087 GCF_001194135.2 Octopus bimaculoides
CCTACCCACAGTACCTGGTAGGTAGAGAAAAAACAAACCCAAACTGTTTGTTTTATGAACTTTTAAAACGTATTTATTGACTCACATCAAAAAATGGCAGCCAAACATTGATATGCCACAGGACCGAACACTGAAACAGGAAACGACGAAAAAAGAAACCGACTCGAAATCAAAAGAGAAGAACATTGTGAACGAAAAGGAGACAGTGAACAATTGGCCGATTGTTAGATAAAAATAAAAAAGAAATACCTCCAATACTCGAACAAGTAACTTTGAAGATAACATTAATAATAATAATAATAATAATAACGACTACAACATGACCCTTCCACAAAGTCAAACACTATAACTCGTTCATAAAATACTTGTGTGAGAGTGAATCTTCTCTCAATACAAACTGAATAAACAAACTTTTTGATCTGTCATAGTTTCTAGAAGAAAATATGTGGTTGGTAAAATTTTGTTTGGTGAAACAGTATTTCTTTTCCACAGGATCTACTCCAGGAGAGAAAGAGAGAATAAGAGAAAGAGAGATAGAGAGAGAGAGAGAGAGAGAGAGAGAGAGAGAGAGAGAGAGAGAGAGAGAGAGAGAGAGAGAGAGAGAGGTGAAAAATTATATAACTGTGCTGCTGTAAGGAAGGGAGCGAACTAAAACTGCTCTCACAGTAAGTGTTCAATAAGTACTTCAAGAGATCTCGGAAGAAATAATCTCATCAGAAAAAGGGCAAAATTTATGGCACTATCTGCTGTACTTTTAAAACTGAAGCCACAGTAAAATCCCGCTGAAGTTGTCAGACATATTTCTGACTATACATTTGGACCCCAGTACATAAGTTGTTAAAATACAAGAGTGACGATCATGACACTGGAAACGGCGTAGCTCCATGACGTGTGGTGACTTAGACACGTAGCACAGGCGAGTGGTGAAGCCAGACAGAGAGCATGAGGTTGATAATAGACGACACGGCAGTCTTGTGGCTGCACTTGTTGAAGCATGAATCACTGAAGAAGCTAATTGCATTTAAGAAACTGAAATAATCAAGGACAACTGAGCCAAAATAAAGAACAACGATGCCATTTTCCAGAGAACTATCACCCAAAACCTTTCAAGATGTAAAGAGAAATCTCTTTCTGATTAATATTAAGAATTAATAAACAAATAAGCCATCCTCTAATATTGCCTACCAGTGGTACCATTCCTATATCATACATTCTTTTCTACTCTAAGCACAAGGGCCGAGATTTTTGGGAGGGGGGCAGTCAATTAGATCGACCCCAGTGCGCAACTAGTACTTAATTTATCGACCCTGAAATTATGAAAAGCAAAGTCGATCAAGACAGAATTTGAACTCAGAACGTAAAGACAGACAAAATATCACTAAGCATTTCGCCGGCGTGCTAAAGATTCTGCCAGCTCGCCGCTTTGAATTCCAATATCATACATTAAGCAAATAATAATAGCTACAAGTGAAAATCTGCAAACTGTTGGACAAAATACGGAAGAAATACAAAAGCAATATATAACAATAATAATAACAAAAATGATAATAATGATAATATCAAAGCTTGCTCATAAAAAAAACGACCGGGCAGACGTTCTTCACAACGGTTCCTACCTAAGTGTAGATTCTGCGACACATTTGACGAAACAATACACTATCTCGTCTCGGGATCTCCTGTGCTGACACCAAACGAATACAAAATTATTATTATTATTGTTATTATTATTATTATTATGTTGTTTTTTGCTTCTTTCTTCAAATTTTCTTCCATTTCTCGCCGAGTGTTTTCCGTACACCTAGGGCAGAGAAACTGTTGTATTATTATTATTATTATTATTATTATTATTATTATTATTATTATTATTATTATTATTTCATGACAATTCACAGTTGCTGGGTATGATGGAAAGTGTCAGCTGTCCACAACGAGCAGACTAAGATGACACTTGTTTGTTGGTCATGCTTCAAGAACCCTGCCAAGAATTCTTGCAGTTCCAAGCAGTTCTGAGACAGACATATCTTACTGGAATGTATCACAAGGGCACGCACAAGCCTTCAAGTAACGTACCTTTAGCTCTCCGGCTTCACGAGCAATTTGTTTACTTCAAGAGAAAAATTATGTAGAGTCCTCACAGAATTGTTGAATGAAATCTCCTCTTCTTCTCTTTCTCGCCCTACACTCTCTTCCTTTCCCCTACACTCCCCTCCTCTCACCTACACTCTCTTCTTCTCCCCTACACTCTTTTCCTCTCCCCTTTCTTTCTTGTCCGAATCTACAGAAATACCTCAGATTTGTTGCATAACAAACAGGAGCAAGCTTTAAAAAACCCACAGGACCCGAAGAAAGATATACAAAAGCGAGCAACAACGAAACCGACCAAATGGAAGAAGAAAGCAACGAACAGAATAAATAACGTAAAGAATTCTCTAACGATTTCACTAATTTACCGCCTTCAGTAATGTCTGGAACATCTTTGATCAGCTCGATTGGATCAAGTTATGCCCAGGGCTAAGCGACAACAGGGAAGGACACATTAGCTAATGTAGTATTAGGTTTGATCTTTCTGATTAAATAGAAAAATGAGGTGGCCATGTTTTGAAAACCTTTGATCAAGAGTTTGCTGTGTCAAGGAGACTTGGGGCTAAACAAAAAGAACGGTGACAATAACAGCAACAACAGCAGTAGTAGTATCAACAACGACAACAACAAATTCCAACAGCAACAACAACAACAACAACAAAAACAATATGAATAAAAACCAACAAAAGATTGATGTAATCAAAAGATAAACTAAAGCCTTAACCACGTGTTTATTTCGATTCGTTAATGTGTTTTTTGTAATAATATGACGGATATTACGCAGGTAGGTTATAGAAAGACAATAATGTCGGAAATATAACAGCTTTGAGAAACTAATATATTCTCTTCTCGATAATAAATTGCTGTTGTTGTTGTGTCCTTAAATTTCCCATTTTATAGTTTTTCTTAAAAAAGTTACTTCTTTTAGCAAATTTTTCGCCTTTCATTTGATATTTATCTTCTCTATTAAACTGGCGTATCTAACTATATACCCATCTATCTATCTATCTATCTATCTATCTATCTATCTATCTATCTGTCTGTCTGTCTGTCTGTCTGTCTGTCTGTCTGTCTGTCTGTCTCTGTCTGTCTCTCTTTCTCTCTCTCTCTCTCTCTCTCTCTGTCTATCTATCTATCTACCTACCTACCTATCTATCACACTATCTCGTCTTTACATCTCTCCTTTATAGCGTATTTTTTTCGTTCAAATTTCTTTTCTTTCGTCTCTTCTCTCCACTTTCTCAGTCTCTCACTTCTCTTCTACTTAGCCTCTCATTCTGTTTTGAATATATTTACTGATCATAGAATAAAAAATGAC
>NC_068997.1:2737408-2738385 GCF_001194135.2 Octopus bimaculoides
TATATATGTATATATATATATATATACACATACATATATATATATATATATATATATATATATATAAGCAGAAAATAACTCACACGCATCACACCACACACAAACACGTGTGCACACACAAGCACACATGCACATACACACACACACACACATAAATTTATATAAAAGCAGGAAAAAACATCAGAAAATATGTTGGAAACGAGTTTTATCGTCGTTCAACTGTAAGACAAATATTTGGCTTCTTATAAGTTTTTCGTTTCATGTAAGACATTTTAGTTCGACATGACAGTCAATTGAACAACAACAGTAGCAACCACAACAACAACAACAACATAAAAAACTAAAATAACAGTATCGACATCAATAATATCACAAACAACATCAACAACAACAAAAGCGACAGTTTTAGAAGATCGTTCTTTGCTGTTGTGTTTGTTTAGTGAGATGGCATAACAGTATTTCTGTGAGATCGGTATCACATGGTTCTGTGTTCAAACCGAACGGCGTGTGCTCTATCAAATAAACTAAGACTATTACGTGAATAGAACATACACTTGGGCGCTCTTCTATTGTACGGTACAGGATTTAATGAAGGAGCATCAGCCTGGTCTCTCACTCCGCTAGATATAGTAATCAAGCTTCACTGAAACCACACCCTAGTGTCTTCGAAGTACATTTTGAATAATGTAGTGTTAGATACACTATGAATGAATAAAAGATGGCGTAGTCACTGCTGAAATCGTTTTGATAATAGGCCTGCTTAGTTACGGTTGACCTGGAGCTAAAAAAAAAAACAAGCAGGTAGAATAAATTACATAACGTAATTTGAAGATAAATAATCTGAAAAAAAAAATGGATTCGTCACGGATGGAAGATTTTAAACCATAGATCTGCAGGATAAGAAATAACTTGGAACTAAATAACAATTAGGGACTCATTAGATAATATTGCTTCATTTATTACTTCTGACCCCCCCC
>NC_068997.1:2738395-2739398 GCF_001194135.2 Octopus bimaculoides
CAAAATGTATGTCCCTAGTCACATGATGAATAAACGCTCATTTGAGATTAGACAAGAGCAAGAATGACAAAATCAATGACAAATAGAGCATCAGTATATACTACCATTGTTTCGTACAATAAAGCAGCGAGTTGGCAGAGTCGTTAGCAGGCAGGGCAAAATGCTTAGCGGCGTTTAGTTAGTTTACACATTTTGAGTTCAAAATCTGCCGAGATCGACTTTGCCTTTCATTATTTCAAGATCGATAAAATAAGTACCAGTTGAATACTGGTGTCGATATTGTTGGCCTTGTGCTGAAATTTGGCACCACTATTGTTCCGTATACAATGTGATGGTGTATCTATACGAGAAGAAAGTATTACAACACTGCAAAGATCTTTGGAATGGTGAAATAAGTAGGGCAAGTCGTGCTGGTGATGGACGTGAATAACATGTCACATTCCTAAAGAAAAAAATATTACGGCCACAGATGGAAGGTTTTTTAAAACACGTTCTTACCCAACAAGGTCTCATATGCGTCGAAGTAATAACAAGAATTGTCTGTACATTTTTATTTAACCTTGTAGAAATAACAGCTAAATTTCTATCGAAATTACACATTATTATCTAAATAAGAATGTACAACGTATTTCTAGTGGTCATTGCTGGAGCGTATCGGATCATAGATCTACTCAAAACACGTCAACCTGGTAGCAATAAACAACCATCACAACAACATAAGCAGCCGCAACAACGGCAACTACAGTATATTCACGATAGTAACAACAAGAACAACAAGAACAATAATAACGTGTGAAGTTATCTTTTTTATAGGAGATTCGATGACCAAATCGAACATGCGTTAAAATATGACACACGATCATTTAGCAATATTAAATACCTAACGTCTATATATGGAACACACACACACACACATACAAACACATACACACACATACACACACACATACATACACACACACACAAACACACACACATCTATCTATCTATCTATCTATCTATC
>NC_068997.1:2740688-2741237 GCF_001194135.2 Octopus bimaculoides
GAGAGAGAGAGAGAGAGATAGAGAGAAAGAGAGATAGAGAGAGAGAGAGAGAGAAATTAAAAGGAAGAGATACTGAAGGATGTATACAGTGAGTCAAGAGAGAAAATGAAAAATAAGAGAGATAAAAGGCTGAGAAAGTGAAAATGGTTTGAGTTGACAAAGGAGTTGAGTAAGAAAGACAGAACCAATGTTGAATGAATGGCATACTGTCAATCAATCAGTCTATCTATCTATCTATCTATCTATCTATCTATCTATCTATCTATCTATCTATCTGTGTGTCTGTCTGTCTGTCTGTATATATATATACACACACACACGTATATATACATATCTATATATACACAGATAGATAGATAGATATACATACACATATAGATATAAATATATATGCATATATAAATAATACATATATGTATATACACACACATATATATACATACATATATACGTACATAATACATATGTGTGTGTATAAATGTGCGAGCGTGTGTGTGTGTTTAGTGATAGAAGCAGGAAAATATATGATGTATGTTCTGATAGGATAGA
>NC_068997.1:2741247-2743880 GCF_001194135.2 Octopus bimaculoides
ATATATACACATATATGTATATACACACACATATATATACATACATATATACGTACATAATACATATGTGTGTGTATAAATGTGCGAGCGTGTGTGTGTGTTTAGTGATAGAAGCAGGAAAATATATGATGTATGTTCTGATAGGATAGAAAATCGGTGTTCGATTGGAACCGAATCCCTGACAATCTACAGTCTTGAAGTGGAGCGTTGAAGAAAACGCAAAGTTCATTGGTGCAGAGACTTCAGGTAGATCATTTCTAAAGCCTGTGTGTAAGTCATATGAAGCGTAACGTGTAATGCAATGGAGACATTAGCTAAAGGGCAGCGTTTTTGGTGACAGCAGCATGAAAGGTCAAGAGAAACAGCGAGCGATTACAACATATATATCTTCTGTATAGCTTAATGGTAGTTATTCACTATGGGTAAACATTTGAGAGTCATGTTTGCAATGCGCAGTTACACAAGGCGTGTAATTTCTCTCGTCTTGAAACATCCAGATAAAACGGAATAGACAGGCTGAAATTTCCCTGTTCCCTGACGTGCAATTATGTACATGCTAAGTCAAAATTCTTTTGAAGCATTTAATTGCATGTACTGCGTAGATCCTCAGAATAGGATAAGATAGGGGAAAATCATTTGGTAAAGCACTGTCCTAAAAATATAGACTACCCTCAGTAAATAGGCGTATCAATTTAGGCAGTTGCAGGTATGTGTTTGAGATAAAGGCTGCGTAGATGTATACTTTTTTCTATTAAACTGTACGATTTGGAAGTGATATCAAGGCAAAAACAACTAATTTTAACGTTATGTATATTAAAATAGTTGCCGTATTTATTTGTGTTTGGAAGTGTTTCTAATTCTAGATAACAACCAAGGTAAGTTCTTGGAAACACCTCGAGAAATATCAGAAGAAACAAAACTTTTTTCTATTCCTGATTCTCTCCGGAGGTGATAGTTAGGAATCTACTGTATACTTTCATTTCTCATTAAATGGAAGCCTAACCCTAACCCTAACCCTAACCCTAACCCTAACCTTAACCCAAACCCAATAACGTCTTCTTCTAATGCGGTACAACTATTTCCAGTCTATTTCTACTTGACAAAAAATGGAGACCCGTCTAGAGATTCCATCTAACAAGTTTCTAATCATAGCCAATGGGGTGGAATTCCACAGTGCTCGCTTCTGGGTTTCTATAAGGACGCACTTGTTTCACTTACGGTCTAAATTAAAGCACGAAACGTTGACCGTGGCTTGATGTGCAACGAAGCAGAGATTGTGGACTTCGTTGGATTATTTATTCTGAAATGCATCAAGAAATGCACAATCTCCTCACAGCTCAGGTTTGTACAGAGATTATGGTTCTGCAATTCCAGATAAATTGAAGGTCACAACATGGATAGATTTCGAGAAATTTTAATAAGATTTTTCAAGAAGTTAACTTTAACATCACTGTCATTTCATACATTCGTACAGACAAACAATCATATAATGTATGTATATATATATATATATATATATATATATATATATATATATATATATATATATATATATACATACACACACATATGCAAACATATATACATATAATGTGTATATGTATTTACATATGTATGCATATGCGCATATGTATATACACACACAAACGCACACTTATAAGTATGCATACATGTATGAGAGTATACATACATATATACATACATACATACATACATACACGTACACACTAACACACACCTACGTTCTGAGTGCAAAGAGTCTCACTCCATCCTCACCATGGTAACGGAAGTATGTTATTTACTAACAAAGTGCTTCCTAACCGATTGCCAAATTTTCTTTTACTTATGCAGTCTTACAACACTGGAATCGGGTTTACCAAACACTCAGCAGACTTAGTAATTGGAAGCTTGCAGTGCAGTCTCTGCAATTCCGATAGTCAAGAAGATCTGAAGAATGGATATTGGTTTTATATCTCTCTGCCTCTTGTATAGATGTTGTAATGTTGTTTGGTTTCATAAACTTATCTCTTTATCTCTCCCTCCCTTCCTCTCTCTCTCTCTCTCTTTCTCTCTCTCTCTCTCTCTCTCTGTTCTTTCCCCACTTTCTCATACACAGACCAGGAAACACTCATACACACAGTATCTCTCCCTACCTTCTCCCCATCTCTCTCTCTCTGTCTCTCCCAGACACACAGATGTGATATAGCAAGAAAGTGTGAGTCGGAAAGAGGGAGCGATGTCTTGCTATACATTAACAATAGTTTGTATGTCTACTTATATTTTGAACTAGGAAATGATAATGTAGAATAGATAGATAGATAGATAGATAGATAGATAGATAGATAGATAGATAGATAAATAGATAGATAGGTAGGTAGATAGGTAGATAGATAGATAGATAAAGAGAGAGAGAGAGAGAGAGAGAGAGATAGATAGATAGATAGATAGATAGATAGATAGATAGATAGATAGATAGATAGACAGACGGATAGATAGATAGATAGATAGATAGATAGATAGATAGATACATTTCTTTGGAAAGGGATCGTAGGAAGGAAAAAAGGGGGGAGTTCGATCAAAAGGGACCGAGAGAGAAAAAAAAGCGATCAATAGGGATCGTGTATCACAGTAAT
>NC_068997.1:2744228-2745734 GCF_001194135.2 Octopus bimaculoides
AAGCATTCACTAGACAAGACTTCCCTTTCTACTCTCACCTTCCTCTTCAGATGATACTTGAAGTTGACGAGAGATTGCCCAGAGAGGAAAGTTTTTGTCTCTAGACCTTTCAGACGCGTCCACCATACACATTCTTTCGCCATAGCCACAAGTACGATGAAAATAGCTCTTCCTTCCCGTTTAAAAGAAGGAGGCGCGACAATATTCACGATAGACTCGGCTGATAAACCGACTCGTCCCACACGCGATAGCAGTTGTTCGACGTATAGATAGATAGACAGACAGACGGTTAGATAAAAAACAAAGGGGAGGCTCCACCATTTGTGATACACCATGAGATCATAGATGTAGATTAGTAGCAGAGTTTGTTTGCCTACGTGTGTTTACTATGGTATGTTTGAAAAGCGAGAGATGGTGTTGCGGTTTCAAATACGCTGTAGATAAAAGTCATTTCTAAAAAATCTATGATTAAAGATGTTCTAGGATAATGTGTTGGCGATTATACGGACCTCAGTACATTACTGGTACTTGATGTTTACTCGAACCCAGAACAATAAACAAATGGACTTATCGCATAAAGAGAGATGATACCGTAATTTATTGTGACACGCGATGGTGTCGCTTACTGCGTTAGATAAATATGGTGGCCTTATTGGAAGAACATAGGGAAACAATAAGATATCCAGAGCATATTGGGAGAGCCAGTGGCTCACACACTCATGTGAGCGCGTGCACGCACAGACGCGCGCGGGCACACACACACGCACACACAAATATGATAAGATAGTGAGTTGAAAATCTTCATTTAACTAAGGTTATCGTTGCAATTAAAAACAAAAATACCCACTAATTAGAGGTGATTATGGTCTATACACACAACAAGCAGGGCAGATAAGCTCAATAATACGAGCGACCTCCAATTTTAGAAGACAAACGCAAAGCATTTAGGAGTGTGAAAATAAGCTGATGGAATCAACAGGTGTGTTCCTATCTCGTAGATCTCATCAGCGGAGCATATTTCCCTGAGCTGTTAAGACTGAAAACTGAAAAGTCGATGCTTCGATGTCACTACAAACTTTTCCTGTCAAAATTAAATTAAGTAGTATTGCGTAAACCTTCACTTTAATGTTAAATTGATTTTATATAACACTAGCAGAAATACCCGGCTTTGCCCGGGTTAAAGAGAATAATGAAATCTAAAAACGCCGTCTAGACTACGCAACCCTCAACTGTTAGTAGCTACGATACCATATTTCTACATTAATAACTCTCCAATCCATGCCAGCATGGAACATAGACATTAAGTGGAATGCCAGTCTCTCATCTAGGAGGGCCTTGAAATCAATGTTACCAACTGGGGACTATGTGTGTCGTAGTGATAATAAAAAGACCCAAAGGAGGTATGCAACGAAATAATTTTACTCAACACTTTGCAAGTGAATCAGTGGAGGCAAAGATGCGTCTCATTTACTTGACAATTTATGCACCACATTGCAGAAATCACAA
>NC_068997.1:2748356-2749155 GCF_001194135.2 Octopus bimaculoides
ATATATAGAGAGAGAGAGAGAGAGAGAGAGAGAAATAGAAAGACGGATAGATAGATAGATATGTAAACATATATATTATATGTGTGTGTATCCATTTGCTATTTTACAAACGCATACATATATACATATGCATGCCTTGTTGTATGTGCGCGCCCACCAGTTTATGCGCATTCATCTTGGTACATACATTTACATTCTCCCATATTTGTATTCTCAATACATCGACGCGAACGTATAATAGAATTTTCTGGTCCATTCTCTTCAATTTAGTTTTGAAGTTTGTTAATGGTAAACCCTTGTAATAGATTTTGATTCATGTGTAAAACAAGGTTTCTATTCTCCTTGATGTACACACATACAACAAACACACACACACGCACACGCACACGCACATACACCAAATATGTTATTGCTATACCACACAGCCCACCGTATTGCCATGCAATGTGATTGTGTGTACATATTTTCCTGTAATCACATAAATAACAGTTTGTGAAAGGTTCTCTTCCCTAATGTTGAAGAATCGGTACAGACCACGACTAAATGCATTTATGTGTTTACTTTTAAACATCTGAGATGAGATTGCACCGGGTCAAATTTTAGTTCATTAGGTCGTTAAAATAAGTACTTGTTTTCCATACACACGCCGATACTGCTCTACCTGCCTACATGCCTACGCCTGACTCTCTGACTATCTCGCGGTCTCCCTGTGAATCTCTCTCTTCCATTCTCTCTCTATCTTTCTCTCTTTCTCCCGCTCTCTCTCTTTATATATATATATATATATATATATTGTTGT
>NC_068997.1:2749359-2750626 GCF_001194135.2 Octopus bimaculoides
ATATATGTATGTGTGTGTGTGTGTTATTCTGTTTTAATTCAAAATTTCTCGCTAAAAGAGAAAAATCCGGTTTTAGCCTAGATCAAAAGCTCCTTCATTGGAATTTCAGCAACATCAACAGGGAATTTTTGTATGTATGTATGTATGCATGTATGTATGTATGTATGTATGTATGCGTGTGTGTGTATGTATGTATGTTTGTATATGAATGGAGGCGCATGGCTCAGGAGTTAGAGCGTCGGGCTCAACATCATGAGCTAGTGAGTTCGATTCCCAGATCGGGTTGTGTGTTGTGTTCTTGAGCAAGATACCTTAGTTCATGTAGCTCCAGGTCACTCAGCCGTTGAAACGAGTTGCCACGTCACTGGTACCAAGCGTGTATCGGCCTTTGCCTTTCCCTTGGATAACATCGATGGCATGGATGATAACATCGGTGGCATGGAAGAGTGAAGGCTGGTATGCATGGGTGACTGCCGGTCAGATGTAAACAGCTTTGCCCGCACTTATGCCCCAGAAGGAAACTGACCAGGTGCAATGCCATGGTCATTCATGACTGAAGGGTGTTCTTCCATGTATGCGCATATGTATGGCAGCAGTCATACATATGCATGACACGATTTCATATATGTATAACAGAAAGGGGGATTAAAACGCCCAGGCAGATATCAATAAAGCACTGAGTTTTAGAAGAACTTGTTTAACGATATCTAACTAGAGACCAGTAAATGTAAATAGAATACACATCCAAGGTAGATTCCCATGTATGACAAATAAATCCAACTATCCTTACCAGAATTTTGGGAAATTCAGAGTATATACTTTCACACATGCATCTCTATCCCCCTTCTCTCTGGACTCTCTCACACACACACAAACACACACATATTGAAAGATACAGATAAGGAAATAATTTTATTCTCAAACGCAGGATAATGTTAATAATATAGCATAAACAGGATAAACTATCCTATTTTAAACTTCACGCATAATCACAGGGATGTGAGTTCGAGTTTCGTGGCTGACCGCCGACAAATTTTTCTGCAAAATATGGATAGTTTATCCTGTTCTTGCTATACTATTAGCATTATCCTGAGACTGGGAATAAAATTATTTCCTTAACCGTACCTTTCAATACATCTCAACGCTTCTAAAGCAAACTCTATTTGTTGACTTTCAATGTAAGTTGAATTTCACACACACACACACACACACACCTACACACACACACACAGACACACACACACACACACACACACACACACACACA
>NC_068997.1:2750966-2754152 GCF_001194135.2 Octopus bimaculoides
AGCAACTCTTTTGATCTTTTCCCATAGGGCACCATTCGATGAAAACTGGATACATCCTTCATACATTTTCCTCTTCAAGATCGACCAGAGCTGTTCGATAGGGTTTAGGTCAGGAGAAAACGGAGGCCAAGTCATGAGTGATTGGTTTGTGATTCCCAAAGTTGTGAGGTACGAAGGAGCATTGTCATGCATTAAAATCAATGGCCGTCGACGTGAGAGCGGTAGATCATCTAATCATGCTGCAAAATGCTCCTCCAAAAATGCGGTGCAAGAGTTGCTGGTGAGTCTGACACCTTCTGGCACTCGGAAAGACCCGACAAGTTCATTTCCTATGATTCCCACCCAAAACCTGACCCCACCATCTCCTTGTTGACGTCGAATTCGATGCGGGTGCGAG
Source organism: Octopus bimaculoides (assembly GCF_001194135.2). Lineage (NCBI taxonomy): Eukaryota > Metazoa > Mollusca > Cephalopoda > Octopoda > Octopodidae > Octopus > Octopus bimaculoides. The sequence continues at coordinate 2,751,364 of NC_068997.1, forward strand.
ACTCAAAGAGGCGCCCAGACTTTAGCCCATTCGTCCGAACCATCTAGAGTAGCTCTGGTTTCGTCCGTGAAGAGGACATCTTGGAAATTGATCTTCATGTACTTCCGTGCCCAATCAATACGCTTCCCTTTGTAGTCCTTGCTTAGGATGGGTCTAGCAATGCACTTAACACTTCTGACCGTCTCTTTAAGGACCCTGCACAGAGTGCTTTTGAAAAAAGGAGCAACCCCGCCACTTTCAAATATGGCAGCACTTGTGCTACCGAGGCTTTTACTTACTTGTCTACCTATATTTCGGATGTCACGCTGGAATAGACTTGTACCTTTACCTTACCTCGGTTTGGTGATGGGGTTTTCCACATACGCCTTCAATGTTCTTGTATCTCAACCAAACTCTTGGGCTAATTCTCCCACAGATAAACCTTCTGCGAGACCCGCAACAACCCGCGTCTTTTCTGTAGCTGTCAGAGACAATTGAAATTGCTAGATTTTTATGCTGCAAAAATGAGCGTCGTACACATTTAAACAAAAAGTTTAATTCATTATCTTTCTTTTGCTCGACTGCAGACCGTGTTTTATTTTTCAGAGTTTTTACGGTGGTAATAGCATCTTTAGGCATCTATTTTTCTAGCGCGTGGAGAGGCTTATAGCCAATCGCTTGTTATAATTATGTATATAATTATTAAAACATATGTGAAATTTACGTCTAAGATTTTTATTTCCGCGCTGACCTCTTAGTGAAATCATTAATGATTTTTACCCTTTATTATAATTATATATATATATATATATATATCGGCCATTATTATGATTGACCGTTGACTGAACACTACTCAATTTTTTTTCTCCGTGTTTTTCTCCTTGTCTCCGTATTCTTTCTGTTGAAGAGCGTAGCTCGAAACGTTAAAGACTTTCCGTATTCCCGAGCGTCATACTAATACATCCTTTTGTTATTTACACCACCTGTCCTCGTCTGTTGTTATTATTTGTATATTCTCCCATATATATATATATATATGAATAATAAAAGAGAAAGGAGGAGGTTGGGTGTGAGACAGAGACAGAGACATAAATGTATAGCAATATATAAAGTTCGAAGTTAAAATGGATGTCCACTTGGGGCAGTGATGAAAGACAACAGACAAGGAGATTTAAGTACTAATAATAAATAAGATTTGATACTGAGTTTCCCCAAGAAAACAAATGACGATGATGATGATGATGATGATGATGATGGGGATGATGAGGATGAGGAGGATGATGAGGAGGAGGAGGCGGAAGTAGATGGGGATGATAATTACAAGGAGAACAAAGAAAAAATCTAAACTAGTGCGTCGTTGACTTGGGTTGTTTATGGTCGATGTGGTGGGTATGGGAAGAGGGAAATGCTTGATGGGAACATCAAATAAATGTCAACAAATGAAACGAGAGGATTAAAGAAGGAAGAACAACAGTATGGCTATCGATGTTTCTGGTTTATCAGTCAGTGTCAGGTGAGCGGGAGAGAGAGAGAAAGGGAGATAGATAGAGACTGAGAGAGAGAGAGAGAGAGAGAGAGAGAAAGAGAGAAAGGAGGGAAGGAGAGAAAGAAGGAGATAGTGAGTCACAAGGGAGAGAGAGAGAGGGAGAGAGAGAGAAGGTTGGTGGTGGAGAGTGTGAGAGGAAAGGTGAAAGAAGAAATATAGTAAAAATGGTCATCGGAGGTTTCAGGCTGCTGCCCAGCGGAAGTGTTTCCTATTAGAACACCTACCTGACCAACAACGGTTCCTATGGCAACTCGTGCTATTATCACTGGTATCACCATTGCTACTACCATCACACATAAAACGACTACTTATAATATATATGTTTATATATATATATATATATATATATATATATACATATATATATATATATATACATACATATATACATATATACACACACTTATATATATCATATATCCATATATATATATATATACATATGAATACATGTATATATATGCATATGTATATATATATACACATACATATGCATATATGTATATATATGCATATATATATATACATATATATATATATATATATATATATATACGTATATATGTATATATATGTATATATGTATATATATGTATATATATATATATATGTATGTATGTATGTATGTACGTATGTATGTATATATGTATGTGTGTATGTATGCATGCCTATGTATATGCATGTATATTAAGGCAGTGCGAAACATGTTGTGGATAATCTGAAATAATGAATGTGGTAACATATATCTAGAAATAGATAGAAAGGCATATGTGTGTGTGTGTGTGTGTGTATGTGTGTGTGTGTGTGTGTGTTATTGACAAACATGTACTGTTATGCAAATTAGGCAGATCTCTGTCCCAGTTTGTACACACTATAAATAGTAAAAAAGTACAAGTGATTCAGTGGAGACATTGAGTGTAAGTCGTTGAAGTTATAAAAACACAACGAACAATTCTTATTTTGTACCGCGTATTTCTGCTCTCACCACTTTCCTTTTGGGAGCCACGGTAGAATAGTAGCTTTATAACAAAATGTACACTAGATTTAAAATTATGTATTTATACAGCTATGTTTATGTCCGTATATAAGTATGTACATACGTTCACACACACACTCTCGCGTATCTATCTACCTACCTATCTATCTATCTATCTATCTATCTATCTATCTATCTATCTATCTATCTATCTATCTACCTACCTACCTATCTATCTATCTATCTATCTATCTATCTATCTATCTATCTATCTATCTATCTATCTAT
>NC_068997.1:2754422-2755736 GCF_001194135.2 Octopus bimaculoides
TATATATATATACATGTATACATACATACATACATACATAAATACATACATCTACATACATATATATATGTACATATGTATGGATAGTTAGATACACATTCACTGTACTCATATATATTTATATATAGGCATACAAAGAGAACGGCAAACCTAGAGGGACACTGCTACCCACACAGCCACCCCCACACACCTAAACACTAACACCCACCCACACACGGACATGAGTATTGATAAGTAATTAAAGAACTGAAGAGGAACGGTCGATTATATAATTGGTCTATATTTAGACAATGGTAAGTTGAAGTGCCATTAATAATGATTGGAGCTCTGTAGAATGGTTTGGAACGAAGTCAAAGTTGGATAACCAATAAAAGCAGCCAGCAGACCAACTCATATATGGCTTCAATATAAATATATATATTTTGGAGATTTCGGATTGTCTGCGAGTTTATCTTTGGAAATTAATGCCCATCTTTGGCTCTGGCGAATTTAGCACTGCCTTTTTATAACTTCTAAGAAATTCCATGATGAATTGTGATGTCTAAGAGAACGTTTTGATACATACATCATATTTATCTATGCACGCACGCGCACACGCGCACACACAAACACACAAACACATTCACAGCACATACAGACACATGAGCACACACATAAGTACTCACACACGCACACTCACACACATACACATACACTTATACGAAGTGTGTGCATACATCAATACATATGCACAGACCTGTTCATAAGTATGTCTGTATATTAGGACATACATAAATACATTGGCCGTATATATATATATATATATATATATATATTTATATGCATATATAAGCGAAAGAAACTGGCACTCCGGCTGAGACGACGATTGCTCCAGTTGGTTCCAAAAACGGTACAGGCCGCTCCCATTTCTGCCAGCTGAGTGGACTGGAGCAACCTGAAATAAGTTGTCTTGCTCGTGGACACAACGTGCCGCTGGGAATCGAACTCACAACCTGACGATCGTCAGCCAAATGCCCTAACGACTGACCCACATGCGTCAAATATGTATACATTTATGTACATATGTATCTATTGACCAGCTTAGATGTGTGTGTGTGTGAGTGTGTGTGTGTGTGTGAGTGTTTGTGTATGTGTCGCTGTTTATGTTACATCGTATATTTTTGGTAGTTAAGTAGTGAGACGATATTTGCGCACGCATATATAAACAGATATATATATATATATATAAGCAAATATATATATATATATATATATATATATATGACTTATGTACATACATCCATGCACACGCACAGACATATTCATAAGAGTATC
>NC_068997.1:2756930-2761857 GCF_001194135.2 Octopus bimaculoides
TATATATATATATATTCATTCTTATATATATATATATTCATTCTTTTACTTCTTTCAGTCAGTTGACTGCGGCCATGCTGGAGTACCACCTTAAAGAGTGTTAGCCGAGCGAATCGGCCCCAGGACTTACTTTTTGTAAGTCGTGCTTATTCTATCAGTCTCTTTTACCCAACCGCTACGTTACGGGGACATAAACGTCCCAGCATCAGTTGTCAAGCAATGGCGGGGGAAGAAACACATACACACACACAAACACACACACACACGCGCGCACACACTGACACACATACACACACATATACACACACACATATATATATATATATATATATATATATATATATATATACGACAGTTTCCTTCTACCAAATCCACTCACAAAGCTTTGGTCAGCCTGAGGCTATAGGAGAAGACACTTGCCGAAGAGGTACCACACAGTGGAACTGAATCCGGAAACCATGTGAAGGAACCTTCTTACCACACAGTCTCACCTATATATGTATGTATATATATATATATATATACAGTAATAATAACAATAATCCTTGAATGGAATTTATATACCTTTAATGCATCTCTAAGCAATGAGTCATGTGGCTTGTGGAAGCGCGGGTAGCGATGCATTAAGTGTTTAATAAATACCATCCAAGGATCATTTTTATCATACTTATATCTACCCTACATTATATCCGTACAGATCGATGCAACCTACAACAACTGGTTCACCGGTCAGCATCTCTAGAATGTGGCCGGCATAATGGAATAGGATCTTTGTTTGCATATTGAAAACGTTTCTCGCAAGCAAATTTAAAAGATATATACACACGCACATGCACACATACACGCGCGCGCACACACACACACACACACATACACACACACACACACACACACACACACACACGTACACACATACGTATATGTAGTATAGATGTACATTAATATTAGTATATGATATATATAATACATAAAAGATACAATGTGTGTGCGCGTGATTGTGCTCATGTGTGTGTGTGTGTGTGTGTGTGTGTTTATTTGTGTGTATGTGTGAGTGTCTGCGTGCGTGTGTCTGTATGTGTGAGCGCGCACGCACGTTGAAGCTACACAAATTATTTTCAGAAAGAAATTCTTCGTATATATACTGGGAAGAAGACAGAGATAAGAGGGGAAAGAGGAAATGAACGAAAAATGATAGCCACACTGGCAGGTGGTGGGGGGGGGGTTTGGAATGTAAAGGTTTGAAAAGAGGTCCGTTAACTTCTACACTGGTTTTAGATTTAATAAGATTAAGAAAATTTTAGTTTATTGAAAACTCCTGTAACTTAATACTAATATTTAAATGGTTAAATATTTCTAAATCGACGAGTGTATCAATGAAAGCTTAGAGTTAAACTTAAACGAATAATAAGTTTAAAAGTGTGTGACGGCAATAAGTATAAATGTATTTATGGATAATAACATTTAGTTGGAGTAATTGAAAGTTGTGAAGTAATACGAAATGGTATACTTCAGATATCACAATGATATTATTAAATTTGTTATGTCTGTGTTGGATTAGCTGGAAGAGAGATGGCTTAGTGAAAATAACTACGAGAATGGAACTCATCAAACTAGAACTGCGGAAGGGAACTGTAGATGTCAGAATAATATTATTAACTTAGTAGAGTTTGTAAAGAGATGACACAAGGTGAAGCGGTTGTATATTGATGTTCATGAAACACAGGTTATTATTATATAATTTGAGTAAAGAGAAATAATAGGTGGAGAAACACTTTTAGAAGTCGGACAAATGTTGTTGAATTAATTTAGGTGGAATGGAAAACGGAATGAATGGACATAACGTGACATTGGGAGGAATTGGGTGATATTGAATAGTATTGTGTGGTATTGAGTGGTATTCTATGACATCGGTTTGTGTTCTGTGATACTCTGTGGTATGGTGTGTGTGATATCATATCACACAATAGGTATCATCCTGTGATATTGTGAGGTATAGTGTGCCTGTGAGTGATATCGTGTGTTAATGTGTAATATCGTATGCCACTCACTGAGATTGGATCGCGAGGCTGGTTGATGGAATTGGGCAGCATTGAATAACATTGGATGGAATCCTCTGATATTGCAGACCCGGGAAGATGAGTGAAGCACTAAATAAACAATTCCACAGGAAAATATGCAAATAAAGAAGCCGAAGGAGGTTTTCAATGTAATGAATCTATTCGGAAAAGAGGCAACCATCGATTACATCAACATAAAAGATGTGATATCGGCATGGAACGCATTGTCTGAAAAAGGCTGATCATGTTCCTAGAAGAAAACAACTTTCTCACAAACCCGTAACATAGCTTCCGTCCAGGGTGGAGCTGCCTCACACAGTTGCTGCAGCATTTTGACTGGGTACTGAAGTAACAGCTAAAAGAATCAGCTGTAGACATGATATACCACGACTTTGCCAAGGCTTTCGACAAAGTTGATCATGGTATATGTCACAAGCTGCGAAACCTTGGAATTGCCGGGAAACAGGGAGATTTCCTGAAGGCAAGGAGTCAGACAGTTGTAGCCAATGGTGCTCACTCTGAAAAGACACCAATTCTCAGACATGCCTTCTGTGGTATAGTCAGCCAGTCTGACCAGTTTTGCTGACGACGCAAAAGAAGCGCAGGCAGTTAGGAACCCAGAGGTCATCATAAAACTGCAGAAAGACCTAAACGAAATCTACAAATGCAGTTCAATGCTATGAAATTACTGGCACTCCACTATCGGAATGCAATTGACCAGAAGGTAATATGATCCCAGAGTCAGAGTCGGCGTGTGATCTGGCGGTTCACATGAACAATGATGCAACATTCAATGTGCATATTACTAAGATGGCAACACTGTGCAGGCAAGTGGCTGGATGGATTCTGAGGAAATTCAGAACCAGGAAAAGGGAAGCCCTGCTATGGAAAACTTTCGTTCTCAGCCACTTGGACTATTGCTCCCAACTATGGTCCCCAGAGAGTGTGAAACAAACTGTGGAACTCGAAGCAGTCCAGCGCCAATACACAAAAAAGATTGATTCGATGCAGAAAATGGGCTACTGGAAGAGGATAAAGGAGCTGAGTCTCTATTCCCTGGAGAGAAGACGAGAGAAATATGCGGTGGCATATATTTGGAAGATCTTGAAGGGGTTAGCTCCCAATTTTGGAATTGACAGCTATACCAACACTTGAACTAGACAGCACTGCATCATACCAAAGATCCCGTCTTCCCCATCTAAATAAGGATACATAGTTGAAATAGTCTGGGTTTTAAGGGCCTGCAATTGTTCAACATCCTTCCAGGCAACCATACAGATCTACATAGTGTTGATATGGAGGTTTTTCAAGGAACGTCTGGACAGGTTTCTATCTGAGATACTAGATGAACCCACATCGCGGCAGAAGACGCAAAGAATAGCAGCTCTGTCCAACTCGCTACTTCACCAAAAATAATATCGGAAACAACACCGAATAACTACAGGTGGTGCACCAGCATGACCTCAGCCCTGGGCTGAAACCAGTAAAAGATAAAAGATATTCCATAAGGATAATAGATGTATATCCGAATTTTGTTATCTGTCATTTCCTTCATCAAGTCTTCTGTAATAACAATAATTCTTGTTGTATACTTTTTGCACCGACGAGAACAGTGATATGCATTAAATTTAATTGCATAACACTATTTCAGTATTACGTGTCAAAAGTGAAACAATGTATGTATATTATGCATATATATATATGTGTGTGTGTGTGTGTGTGTGTATGTGTGTGTGTATGTGTGTGTGTATGTGTGTGTGTATATCTGCACATATGTTTGAATTATATATGTATATATATATGTGTTTATATATATATGTATATATATGTATAAATATATGTATGCATATATATATACGTATATATATATGCGTGTATATGTGTGTGTGTGTGCATATTGCATATACATATATATATATATATATATATATATATATATATATATATATATATATATATATATATATGTATGTATGTATGTATGTTTATCTATATATCTATATATATATATATATGTATTGTATGTATATATATACGTCAGATATATATGTGAGATAATAATTTCACTTTAATAATTTTAGTATTAATGGCGTGACTATTAAACTGAAAGCATCTCACATTACAATAGATAAACGTTATTGTTTCACTTTTGACACGTAATACTGAAATAGTGTAAGAGATAAGAGATTGATTCGGGCTTGCATTGGGCAACAAGTTGAAAATGTTTGGTCTATGACACTCCATGGACCGTAAGTAAAGCATGTGTAAAATTTGAATGACATCGGTTGGGTAGTTCTCGAGTTTTAAGGGTTCACACAAACAGATAGACAGATATACTTACAGACAAACACACATTCTCAGTTTTATATATCAAGATTTCATATATTAAGATATATATATCGTAGGATAGGTGTCGTATTTGATTACATTTGCTTTCTTTTAACATTTTATAATATCAAACTCATCGGTGATTAACTAGAACTCCTTCTTAATAAATTAAATTAATAAAGCAACTATTTAATCTAGATACAGTCTACGTGACATGACTAAAAAGACCTGTATTGTTGTAAAACTTAAATGAATGTAATTAACATTGAATATTTGAAGCACAACGGCCAAGATGTAAAGGCAAAAATATATTGGAACGTATTCAAAAGGAATAAGTAACATTACCGCACATCACGCACACACACGCACACACACATATAGGCACATATGTACACACACACACACTCACACATACATATATATATATATATATATATGCACGCACACACTCACATATATATGTTCAGAGGGAGGTAGATATATGCAAGTATATATCTATCTATATATTATTGTATATATATATGTATATATATATATATATA
>NC_068997.1:2762423-2763006 GCF_001194135.2 Octopus bimaculoides
TATATATATATATATATATATATATATATATATATATATATATATATGTATATGTATATGTATGTATGACTCTGTGTGTGTATACAAAACACAAGTATTATCTACATATCAATGGATGTACATCTACGTAGCAAAAATGGAGGCAAGAGACTACACGTGTTTTCTCTTTCTCGCTTTGTTTGTCTGTTTCTTTCTTTCTATCTCCCTATCTATATTTTATAACAAAGAGACAATTGGTAAACAAAGCTGGTATTGTATTCAGTGGGAATACTGATTATCTTTATTTGGTTCGATTCTCTTCATGTCCTGTTTTATTGCGTAGAATTTCTGTTTAGCTTCGCCTCAAAGGCCCCTCGCGAGAAATAAAAGGCAGGGATAAGAAAAAAGAAAAAAGGATTTAGATGCGCGCAGACACACGCACCATACATACTTACATATACATATGTACACACACACATGCACACACATACACACACAGATATATATGTTCGTATATATACATGTATGTATACGCACACATTTATGCAGATTATATATAAATCTATGTAAATGTATATATATATATATATATATATATATATAT
>NC_068997.1:2763516-2764380 GCF_001194135.2 Octopus bimaculoides
GAGGAAACGAACGTCTTTTTGTTGTTTTATTATTGTTATTGTCATTGTATTTGTTGTGATTGTTGCAGTTGTTGTTGTTGTTGTTGTTGTTGTTGTTGTTGTTGTTGTTGTTGCTGTTTTTGTTGTTGTTGTTGATATTGGAGAAAAATGTCTCCTGTTGCAGGTGGAAACCTTTCCTCCTTCACTTACTCTCTAGTTTTGTTCCTTGTTTTCTTTCTTTCCTTCCTTCCTTCTTTCTTTCATTCTTACTTTCTTTCTTCCTTTCTTTCTTTCTTTCTTTCTTTCTTTCTTTCTTTCTTCCTTTCCTTCTTTCTGTCCTTCTTTCTTTCCTTCTTTCTTTCTTTCTTTCTTTCTTTCTTTCTGTCTTTCTTTCTTCCTTTCTTTCTTTCTCTCTTTCTTTCTTTCTCTGCCTCTCTCACCCTCTCTCCATCTCCTACTGCGTATTTCTACCGGCCATTCACTCTCCCCCTTGCATCGCCTCGCCTCTTTCTGACACACCTACACACACTCTCTCCATTTCCGTCTCCCTCTCTCTCTCTCTCAATTGCTTTGTCTTTGTCCCTTTCCAGTTAGCCTCTCACTTCATTCCATTATATCTGTCTATTTCACCCCCTATCTTCCCAACTGTTTTCTTTACCCTCTCCCCTGGGATCCCCTTCGTACTCCGTACCCCCACCTTACACTTTGTATCCCGGTCATTCTCTCTATCCTGCTCTTTTCCCATCTCTCTCAATCTCCCTTCCGCTCTCATTCATGTTCCTGATGTACATTATTGGTTAAATTAATAATCTCTTTCTCTCTCTCCCACGCACAATTCCCTTACACACACACACACACACACTCTCTCTCTCTCTCTCTCTCTCC
>NC_068997.1:2764390-2765648 GCF_001194135.2 Octopus bimaculoides
CTCTCTCTCTCTCTCTCTCTCTCTCTCTCTCTCTCTCTCTCTCCTTCACATTCATATACACGAAAAGAAGGAAAAAGGAAGATTGTATAAATTTAGAGTTGATTCTCCGTTCTATGAATATTTAATGAATATACAATAGTTTGATCAGACTACTAAGCAGATGAAGATGTTGGAAAACCATCCTGAGAGGTCATAACGTTTGACCTACTCAACACCAGAGTTAAACGATAACTATCATTGCGATTCATACCCAACCTGGGCTCCTTAGTCCTGTGTAAACTGAACGGTATGTGGGCCCTTCATTGACCTTCTGTCATCTCTCGTCTATTAATTTAGGTTCACTGTAGCAAAAATTCCCATAATATATTTATTATATTTACAGAGATTCCATTTTCGGCATTTTGAGCTTTTTTCTTCTCCCATGTCCTTTGAAATTTGGTCTTCGGGCATTGTATAATATATAATACAATACAATACAATACAATACAATACAATACAATACAATACAATATAATATAATATAATATAATATAATATAACATAATATAATATAACATAATATAATATAACATAATATAATATAACATAATACGATATATATCTTTAAGAAAATGATATGACAAAGTAATGTATAATTATTTTATGGACGTCATTGGCTTATATGCAGTGCTTTCATATTCGAGGCTCCGATGAACCTATAATGCGTTACTCAAGCACTCAACTATGAGTCCACTACATCTTATAGCAGAAACAACTGTAAGCTAATGAAGTTCATAAAATAATCATTTATTCCTTTTGTCATCTCATTTTCTTTTAACCACTCTGTACTCGACTAACGCTTCATTATAAAGCATATGTATATTGAGTTCTACATTACGTTATTAGTATCGCAATACCTAAGCGAAATATTCAAGGTGTAGACAAATTTCAGTCTGAAATCCCAGATGAACCAACATTGCAGCAGGAAGCACAAAGAAGGACAGCTTCGTCCAACTCGTTTCTTTACCAAAAACAGTAACGAAAGGAGACCTCAAGACACTGAAAGACGATGTTCCAGCATGGCTCCAGCATGGCTCCAGAATGGCTCCAGCATGGCTCCAGAATGGCTCCAGCCTCTGGCTGAAACCAGTAAAATAATAAAAGAAAGTAATAAGTATATATATATATAAATATATATATATATATATATATATATAAGTTTATGTATATATTAATATTATCTCAGTTTAAAAAAAAAACCTTTGACAATGTAAATATG
>NC_068997.1:2766215-2769703 GCF_001194135.2 Octopus bimaculoides
TTAACTATCAGAAGAAATTATATTATTCCAGAGGAAACTCCAATGGAAACGGTTGACACATCAACGGGTAATTCTAGAGTTTCAAAACCAGTATCATAGTACAGCTCATAGGTATGATGTAATGATATGTAATAGTGGCTCTGAGTCGGAGTCCATATGGTCCCTGGGTGGCCAGATAAGGTCTTTGGGGTCCACGCAAGCAAAATAGTAGATTAGGGGCCCACAGCAGTATTTCAAGTTTCTATGGAAAGTTTTGATTTAAATGAATGTATTGCAAGAAACAGCTAGGTTTCTTTCTCTAACATTTTACATAGTTCAACGTATACAAGTAAATGAGCGGCTAATAAATAGGAACTTTGAAAGAAGTCTCAATAGAATTAGTTTTTAAACATCAAATAGCAATGGGGGTCCACCCGAATAAAGTAGTAATGAATGGAGTCCATAAATGAAAAGTGGTTGAGAACCACTGTTGTATACAGTTGTGTCGTTGATCACGCGCAAAAGAAAGCTACTCTTCTGAAAGTCAGCGATTCATTCATCATAACTCCACATGCTCTGCTCTACGGCGTCTACTAGCTATATGAAGCCTACCCATTAAGCCATGCCTCTTAGTATCTAGGATAGAAATCTCTTGGAATTTAATTCTCAGCTACACTTTTGTTCACACATAAATGAATAGTTAGCACAGTTGATCGTAGAAATGAAAGAGGGATTCGTCGAAACCGACACAGGTCCATTTTTGTTTTGCTTATAAACCCCTGTAACTGTGTTAATGTAAGTCTTTGCAAATCTGTTTTTGTCGTGTGTGTGTGTGCGTATCTTCGTGCGATCGTATGCGTACGTGTTTGTGTTTAAGTGTAAATGTATGATGGTGTGTTTGTATGCGCGCATGCATGCGTGTGTGCGTGCTGGCGAATGTGTGCTTGTGTGTGTGTGTATGTGTGTGCGCGCGCGCATGCGCGTCTGTACTTTAGTGAAAGACCTCCAACCCAGCCACACTTGGCATCTCTCCATACCTTCACAAACGTCATCAGTCGCTCCAATCTCCAAGCATAGACCACCATCACTGCCGCCACCGCTGCCACCTTTAACACCATTACCAGCACTACCCCCATCCCACCTCAACCCACCACTACCCCACCACCCCATCGCCGCCACTGATCGATTCAATAAACAACTGGATGACAGCGATTTCGATCCAACTGGGCTGTTGTTTTATCATTGATTCATTGATGTTGTTTTTGGAAGGCATCGAGCGGTATTGGGTGGTGTTGGATGGTGCAAGGTGGTATTATATAGCAATATTGGTTGGTAAAGCAGGGTACTGGATGGCATTGGTGGCACTGAGTGGTATAGTGCGGTGTTTTGTGGTATTGGATTATATTTCATGGAATTGGGTGTTATACTTTCATTCTTTTATTCTTTTCGTTGGAGCACCGCCTTAAAGGGTTTTGGTCGAAGACATCGACCCCAAAACTTATTCTTTGTGAGCCTAATACTTGCTCTATCGGTATCTTATGCCGAACCGCTAGGTTACTGGGACATTAAGGCATCACCATCGGTTGTCAAGCGATGTCGGAGTGACAAACACAGGCACGCACGCAAACACACACACACACACACACACACACACACACACACACACACACACACACACACACACACACACACACACACAAAATTTACGACAGGATTTTGTTAGTTTCCATCTACCATATCCACTTACAAGGCTTTGGTCGGTTCGAGGATGTAGCTGAAGACACTTGCCCAAAGTGCCACGCAGTGGGACCAAACCCGAAACAATGTGGTTGTGAAGCAAGCTTCTTAGCACTCAGCCACGCCCGCACCCGTTAGTTTATAATTCCAGAAATACTAAATCGTGTACCAGTAATTTATGTAGGACTCAATGTATATGTGCGTCCAGAGATTTATTAGAGTAAACACCATTTCTCAATTCATTATAACTGCGGTTTGTTGCTTTTGTTGTTGAAGTTGTTATAAATGGTGTTGTTCTTGTTTAGCTCAAGCCTGGCCTCTGAAGAAATTATCATAAGCGGGCCGTCCATGACCATCACGTTAATTTCTTTCAACGGATGAAATACTATGATATTGTGTTGTATTCGATGTCATGGTATGACACGATGTGACATAAGGGGCATCAAGTGACCTAATATAATATAGCGGCGCTCCATCTGAATACTCCATATGACCTACTAATAACTAGTATATAATCACAAGCGCGCGCGAACACAGACACGTTTCTGCTTCAATCACATTAAGCAACAGCCATTATGGGTGAGCGAGCATTTTAGCGATAGTTCCGCTTACCATTTCTTCGTTATTCGTAGCTGGCTGAGCAACAAAGGAACTACACAGAGGAACGCTATTGTCGTCGTGTCGTTGTTATTTCTGCTGTTTATATGCTGAAACTAGGACGGAGGACTACTGCAGTTACTGGTGGTACTGTTCTTGCTGCAATAAAATGCTGCTGTTGCTAAAGCTGTCATGAAATACTGCTGTAACTATCAGTGCTGATGCGGTTCCTACTGCTGGTGTTGTTGTTGCTATAAATCCTGTTACACTTTGTTTCTATTGCTGTTACTATTCCTGTTGTCACAAAGTGCTGCTGTTCTTGTTTATACCACGAAGTGCTGCTGTAGCGACCACTACGACTGCTGCTTTTATTGCTGTTATTGTTGCTGTTACGAAGGCCATTTCTATTCGCTGTTCCTGCTTTCTATGTACGCCATGTCAAATGAAAGACTAAACTCTCTTGTTTACATCGCTGCCAGCAACACGGTTCTCATGTTGATATATTTTATCAGATTATCAGTTTTCAAACATGAAGTCTTGCCAAAAATTGATACGAGGTCATTGGCTGATGAGCAGAGGTCAAACTGGTGTACTCGCTCTTACCAAATATAACCGCTTCCTAACACATTCAGCTTGTTCTTTTGTCTATATGTGTAGCTGTAAATGTATATATATATATGCGTGTGTGTGTGGGTAAGTTCATGTGTGTGTAGTTTTGTAATTATGCCTGTGTGTGCCTGTAGGTAAGTGTGTATGCATAGATATGTGAGTGTGTGTATGCTGTTATGTGTTTAATGTGTGTAGAAATATATGTGTGTGTGTGTGTATATACACACACACACTGATATAGACATAGATATACGTATGTATAAAGTATATATACACTTGAGAGTGGATACACTGCCCTATGCACACACAAGTATATATAGATGTATATATACATAAATATATGTATTTGCATATATATATATATTGTAGGTTTATAAGGGTATCTATATGTGACTATATCTATACATATATATATATATGTATATCTCTGTGTCTATTTGCATAAGAGTCTTTATATACATATTTAGTTGTGTGCATATATATATGATATATCACACACACACACACACACACACACACACACACACACACACACACACATATATATATATATATATATATATATA
>NC_068997.1:2771279-2772117 GCF_001194135.2 Octopus bimaculoides
AGGAGGAGGAGGAGGAGGAGGAGGAGGAAGATTCCAGCTTGTACCACACAGGCTGGTGTGTCAATGAAATTCGGGACCGCATCCCCGGCAGAAATGGATGAAATGAGTTACATCCACGTCCAGAGTTATTGATTTAGAAAGAATTTCATAACAGCATCGTCACAACATGAAAACAATGTTACATTAGCATTGACAACATGGAAACAAGTCCAACAAAGTGTTTCACGATGGGAAACTATGTATAAAATTGTTTTCTTGATTCGTGGTTCTGAGATATACATTTGAGAAATATTTTGTCAGTGAGATAATGTAAAGCAGACTGAGAGTGACCAGGTCATAGATGTAGTCTGCAGTCTTGTAACAATAGAATACAAGCAGATACAAGAGAGTGTCAGTGACCAGATCGTAGGAGTACACCATAAGATAGGCGGTTTATAAGAAGTGGCCAAGGGTCACCTTCGGTCAAACATTTTCTGCAATAGTTTCGGTTCGGCTTAACTAGCGTTTTGAGAATAGAATTAATTAGTAGATGGGAACTAGGGAACTGTAGGAATCAGACATCTATGTATATATATATATGCGTGTGTGTGTGTGTGTGTGTGTGTGTGTGTGTGTGTGTGTGTTAAGTAATAAGGCACTAACAATAAAGTGACTCTCCTCAGACATAATAATAATAATAATAATAATAATAATAATAATAATAATAATAATAATAATATATATATATATATATATATATATAATACAGATTGGGACAAGAACGCAAAACGCCCAGCCAGTCAGGTGACACAAAAAAGGGACAAAACATACAGATAGACGATACAAAGAAAACACGGAC
>NC_068997.1:2772767-2775885 GCF_001194135.2 Octopus bimaculoides
ATATATATATATATATATATATATATATATATAATTGTTTCTGAGGAGAGTCATTTTCTTTTAGTGCCTTATTACTTAACACACACACACACCCCACACATACTTTATCATTAAAGCTGCAAAAACACCACAAAGATATCACAAAAATCGGAGTTGAATAAAAATCAATTATAAAATGAAATCTAAAATACTAAAAACACTATTTTATGTAATATATATTTTAATAAGAGTAAATTTTTACATAGAATAAAGCAAAACCGAGTTCGGCGAAATTTAAATCAAAACTTAGCTACATTGCTAACCAGTTTGTCCAGTTCGCTAAGGCTCTGTGAGCATCGCTGCCTTAAAAACAGTAATAATAGAAATAATATATAAATGTGACGATAGTAAAATAATTAAGTAATCATAATAAAAAGATAAAATATAACAAGTAAAAAATAACTAAAAAATATATAACTAAAAAAAAAAACATTCGGATATTAGATATCTTTAAAACACATTTTGGGCGATGGTAGATGCTCTCTTTTATGTGTGCATTAAAAATCAACGTTGAAAGGTTTTTTGGTCGAAGTTACGATGTAAAAATACTTTCATGTGGTTTATAAAATGTGTGTTTAAGAGTAAAAGTTAAAATAATATAATGTAAACGAAAATAGGAATATAAAGATAAATAGTTTGTATCCGGTCGAAGGTTTTCTTGGAAGGCGAAAATGTAAAATGAATGTTATACAAAATGGTGCCGGTTTTAAGTGAAAAAATCAACCTCATATTGCGAAATCAATGTTACCCGTACGGTATTTTTCGTTCGATATTTTATACTTCGCGGCGTGTCTGCAGGAATTTAAAAATTCTAACCTTCGGTCCAGGGCGTATTTATCCTGGAAAAGGTTGAAATTTTTTCAGTCAGGCACATTGGGTTCTATGCACTCCATGTTTATATGGTGCTGCACTCTTCAAGATTGTCCAGTAGATTTTGAAAGGACAGGTATCAGTTTCTTTCAACTGCCAGGTATGCTTGGTGAGACTCGTTGCTGTCCTATTTTCAGAGTATGAAAGTGAATTTCAATGGAAATACAGCTTTGTCTCGAAGGAATTTTCCATGGCCCTTGTATATATTTTGTATGTTTGTGAGCCATCTATTTGCACCTTAGCTGTATATATTATTCCTTTCTCTAGACAATTTCCTCCCAGCGGACAACAACTATGGCCTTTACAATTGTTCTGTTTAATTCCGGCACTGTAGTTATTTCTAATAGATTTCGCAGTGGGCTGGTTAATTAAAGAAGTGAAGTTCTTGCAACAAGAACAGCTAACCTTCATCATTTTCTTATTAAAAATTCTATGGAACTTATGGTCTGCTTGAAAATGCTTAGAAACTAGTTTCAAGAATTCCCTACCTATATTAGTTTTTATGGCTATGTTAAATGTCGGATTGAACCACATGTATATATCATGCTGAGTCAAATATTATTTGGATTTTCACCGAGGATCTTTGACAACTTATATCTTCATGTGATATAACTAATTTGATACATCATGTTGAATGAATATTTTATCATTTAATTCCAGATATAACACATAAACATAACCTAGACATTAATTGTTTATACTTTATTTTGTAGCTTTGATAATCAGTATTGGCAAAATGACTATTTTACTCTATGACCAATTTTACGCTACCTGTAGCAGAAAAGACTGAGTGCAAAGGTAGTAGCAAGAGAAATTAACGATGTGGAATTTCCAGGAACTTTCAACGAATGCGTGGCATAAACCTGGTTCAGACATTTCAAGGAAGGTGACACCAGACTTGATGACAAACTAAGGTTATGAAGACTTTCTGTTAGGGAAGATGAGGCTTTGGTAGAACTACAGTTAAGCACTAGTATTCATACATTGTCAGTAGAACTTAGTCCTTCACAAAGCACCATCAGTCGGCACACCCATAAGCTTGACCTTCTGAACAGATGCTGTTGCGAAGTTCTTTATGAACTAACCAATGCCCAAGATCAACGACGTGGGAGTTTTTGCAAACAACGACGCGGCATTCTTTGCTGGCAAATTCTCGACATCGAATTATAATTAGAGATGATAATAGATCTATTTTCGTAATGCTAATAAGAGAAACCAGTGTCTTCGACCCGACCAGGTTTTTGAACCTGCTGTCAAAGGAGGTTGGTTTGAACAAAAAATTGTTATGTGTTTAGTGAAATATCGAAGAGATGTTGGACTTTGAGTTTGGCCCAGATGGTCATAATGCCTCAACACACTGCCAATGTGACCAAGTATATATATATATATATATATATATATATATATATGATGTATCTATATATATGCACATATATAAAGATATATATATATACATGTATATGTGTGTGTGTATATATAAATATATGTCTACACATATATATATATATATACATAAATATGCGTATTTTAAAGTGTATATATTCGCACATACACTAACGTGTACATGTATATTTGTCTATATATATGATATATTATATATTACACAGAACATAGTGAAAGAAGGCAGGGTAAATTTTAACTGTTTCCTCTTCAAGCACAACTGGTTATTTCTTATTACAATACAATACGTAGTCTCAGTTGGTATTGTATGTTAGTCAAAATACGTATTGAAATTGAGAATTATGGAAATATTATTTGCATATTTATTGTATAACAAAACAGGAAAATGGGATGTTCTTTGATATTATATATTCATCATTACATGTGTTTCGTTTGCTAATAGGAATTACAAAGTTTTATATGTTAGTTAGACATATAAGGAATTTCCTTTTAGAAGTCCTTCAGGCAGAAAGGAGGTTCCTTACACGTCTGTCTTACTTGCAAAGCTTTCTATTTCCTATTAACAAATGAAAGATGTGTAACGGGGTATAAATAATACCCAGAATGTTTCCAATTTCCTCTTTTGTTGTACCAACAAACAAAGAGTTTAGAGGAAATGTTTGCTGATGATACAAAGCAGACATAATTCAAAGCAGTGACAAATAAATGCGCTCGGGACTTACAATAGCTGAAGACGTGCACTCATCGTCGAATTGTTGAAACAGAAACTTAAATTTCCGATTGTAAGTCTGCATTACTATATCATTCA
>NC_068997.1:2776110-2777957 GCF_001194135.2 Octopus bimaculoides
TGTGTGTGTGTGTGTGTGTATGTATATATATATATATATATATATATGTATACAGAGAGAGGGGGAGATTGAGAAAGCAATAAATAGATACACATTTGTCAAATATACATTTGAAGTACAAATGTATACTATGTATAGATAACATAAAGTAATCTTTGATCCAAATGTAATTTTGGTACTTAAAGATAATATGGCATACATGTTAGATTATATCATTTGTCAGATTCCATGATCTCAGTTATTGATTTGATAATTTAAAGACTTTGATTGATTAATAAATGGAACGTTCTGAAGCAGAATGAACTTTTCCATGATGGACGATAAACTCGTGGTACTTTCGTCATATGTTATCACTTTAAACTATCAATGATTTCATATCAAAACTTCTACCCGTAAGGATCCTAAGTCTACCATAACATCCTGGAATGGGATAAATCAGTCCAACGACGGCAGATATAGGAATAACAAATTAATATTTAATGGACAAATCAACTCTAAGAAGTAATGAAGTGGTTTAAACTAATATAGCATAAGAGATATAAATCAAATAGAATTTTTTTTCATCATATGAGGGAAAACGTAGGAAATATACTTTTACTACTCTCGGTTAATATCAGGAAATCGGACATATATATACAATAATTATTCTTTAACTTTTATCAAATTCCTCGGTACTAATACAACATGATGAGATAAGCATTAATTTTCAATAGAAATATACATCTTTGAAATAAAATCAAATAAGACAAAATAGTGACGTACATGTTCATTCTTAATACTTTTTAGCAGATTTGTTCGTGAATATGATAACCGTTGCCGTATTTTGTTTACTGAGAACAGCTTCACTTCATTTCTCATTTGTATAACTCCGCCAATAAATATTCTGTCGTCTGCTATTCTGCCGGCTCCTTCTTCCTCTCTTTCTCTTCTGTGTCTATTATTCCTTCTCCCTCACAGTGCGCTTGAGTAGCATTCTTTTCCTCAGTGCCTGCCACCAAGCCTAGTATAAGCACCTATCCTCCTCCTTTTACCTAAATCTCATTGTATCTCTTTTTTACACCCTCTTCGTCTTTCTCTTTACGATGAAAAGTGTGACAGGAGAACAACCAACCAACCAACATTTATATCGGCCATTATATTTATGCATATGTATACATGTATGTGTGTGTATGTATGTATGTATGTATGTATGCATGCATTATATATGTATGTCTATATTTATATATGTGTGTATGTATATTCACACATGTGTGTGTGTCTTTTGAGAAGTGTATTTATGCTTGTTTATGTGTGAGCCTCATGTAAAGTAAAAGGAAAATGTTAACTAAACATATCGATAAATATAGATCGATGAGATAGGT
Source organism: Octopus bimaculoides (assembly GCF_001194135.2). Lineage (NCBI taxonomy): Eukaryota > Metazoa > Mollusca > Cephalopoda > Octopoda > Octopodidae > Octopus > Octopus bimaculoides. The sequence goes on from NC_068997.1 coordinate 2,777,472, forward strand.
ATTGGTCTGAAATATGTACTGGAGTCAATATTCACAACTAAAATATTTTGAAGGTAGTGCCCTAGCTTGGCCGCAGAGTAATAGGTGAAGCCATTCAAAAAGAAAAAAAAAACACATAGACTTCAGGATCCAGACGTTTATCAAGAATATAGAAAGTGAGTGATTAATGTTTGGAGAAATGACAAGATTTATGGTGAATATTGATTTATGGACGAAGGGAAAAGGTAAGGGGTGTATTTGGGTGTAGGTGGGGGCGATGTGCTAAGGTCCAACGAATAATGCTCGACCATTTGTTTGTGTTTAAGTTACGATGTCTTAGGGTAAAGAAAAATAAAAAGAAACAGAATTCCTTCCGTTGAGAGTTTAGAATAAATGGCAAATAGGTTAGAGGAATAAAGAAATTTGGAAAAAGAATGAACAATATAAAGTAAAAGAAAGAAAAGAGACGAGAGAGAGAGAGAGAGAGAGAGAGAGAGAGAGAGAGAG
>NC_068997.1:2777967-2781001 GCF_001194135.2 Octopus bimaculoides
AGAGAGAGAGAGAGAGAGAGAAAGGGAGAGAAAGAGAGAGAGAGAGAGGTAAAACAAAGTGTAATGGAGTAAGAGAGGGTGACGGAAGGTAAAATAGATTTTATTTGTTAAACAGATCGGAATAAGAATGAAAATTTGATAATAAGAGATCTGCGGAATGTTTGGCATCGCGTTGAAAATGGTAAAATGGGGAACAGGAAGTGTAACCATTTATTTATTTACTTTTGTACTTATTTGCCTATTTATTTAGTTTATTTGCATTTTTTATTCTTTTTGATTTATTTTTTCTTTCTTGTCTTGTCTGCCTTTCTGACTGTCTGTGTGTCTGTGTGTCTGTTCTGGATCGATTTACGTTTAGAGAAACCAGTGAGAACGGATAATTTTCTGTAGACTGTATCATATTCGCTGTATGTGTGTGCATGTCTGTGTGTGTGTGCGCGTGTGTGTGTGTATGTGTGCGTGTATGCATGTGTGTGTGTGTGTATAAATGTGTATCTGAATGCGTGAGTTTTCTTTGTGTGTATGAGTTCGTGTGTGTGTGTGTGTGTGTGTGTATGTGTTTGTATGTGTGTGTGTTTGTGTGTGTGTGTGTGTGTGTGCGTGCGTGCATGTGTGTGTAGTCTATGCGTCTGCGTGTGCGCGGCTTCTGTAATTGATTCCCATCTCTCTATTTCCATCCGCACCAGCCACCCGTCTACACTCACTAATGATTTGTTCAGGTGACATAACAAATTCAATATCAGAGTTTACCACACATTCTACGCCACCCTTTTCCCACACCATTGCCACAACAATTACCCGGAAGTCCTCTCAATCAAAGAACCGCCAAACTTCCCTCCACCGGATACCAATACTATTCTGGACAAGGAACTATAGATGAAATGATAAAGTACACCTGGATTCTTCTAAATGTGATTCCCAATCCAATAAATGGTCGACGCATTTAGCAGTACGGAATTCTGTTAAATTATGAGTATTATGAAAAACCAATTCTCCAGATAATAAGAAGGTTGACAAGTCATTTTGCCATGATCAGTAGAAGTCGCTAAATTTTAACTTACGTTGTCTTATTTCTATTACGGTAGCGAATTATCATGGTAAATAAATTTGGAATTTTCCAAAACAGATAATTCACTTTGACGTCAGTGATAGAATGTTGACTAATTATACATTGAGAAACCTGTTTCCTACTAGCATTAGCAGTAATTCAACAGAACAGTCGCTTGCAGCTTATCACAGAACACTAGACTTCTGCTATAAGTTATTATTACTACAAGACAAGCAGGTCTACTGCTCAGTTTTACAAACCCTGATTCTCGGCCACCACCATAAACCAATATAAGATGTGTCTGTTTAGATTTAATCAGACTGTGTTTAATATTTACCGATTCCACAGCGAGTTTTGATGAGATTTGCATGAGATGTATTCTCTTACCAAACACAATTTGCTGGAATATATTTGTTTAAGGAAGAACGGGATTGTCAGAAATGACAGAGACCAAGGGATATGATGCATTACCCTAATTACTAGCATCCATAGATCTTTTGTTCCGAGATCAATAACTGCCTTGCTTGCCTTTAGTTTTTCATTCTTCAGAGTGTCGAAGGAATACCAGTCATGCACTGGGGACAACTTAATAGATATCCTACCAGCCCTAAAACGTGTGACCTTCTGACTGCGTCAGAAAGTTCTGAATTAGCAGTTCTGTTACGACGCTGGACGAAATGCCTTGCAGTAATTGTCCCTGCTCATCTACGATCTGGGTTCAAGTCTGGGTGAGGTCAACATTATCTTTTATCCATTTGGCATCGATAAAATAAATGCATCAGTCCCAATCATTGGACTGTAGGAATTGTCTGAGCCTTGAACCAAATGCCTTGTGGTATTGCTTCGGCTTTTTACCTTTTGAGTTTCCAAGCCAACGTAGATTTATTGCCTATTATATGGCGTCATGTGAAAAAGAAATGAAAAGAAAAAAAAAAAGAGACTGAAAGAAGTCATGAGAAAATGAACTGTGATTTCACCAATGAAAATTCCATGATCAATTCTGCATTGATCGTGGAAGTCATCATGGGACGATCGTCGATTGAATGTCACAGAAAGGATATATTTATGTTAAACTACGCTAAACATCATTTGTTTAAAGAGACGCAGTGGTTGAAACCAAAGTTTATGATAAAATATTGTGTGTTATCTGTTATCTTTTATTTGTTTCAAGGCATATGACTGCGGCCATGCTGGGGCACAACCTTGAAGGGTCTTAGTCGAACAAATCGACCCAATGGTTTATTTTATTTAAAGCCTGTTACTTATTCTGTCGGTCTCTTTTGTCGAACTGTTAAGTCATGGGACGTAAACACACCAACACAGGTTGTCTAGCGGTGGTCGGGTACAAACACAGACGCAAAGGCACACACAGTCATAGATACATACATACGTATATTACATACATACAAACATACATACACATGTATGCATGTATGTATACATGCATATATATATATATATATATATATATATATATATATATATATATATATATATATATATATATATATATGTATCTATGTATGTATGTATGTATGTACTATTTCACTCTTTTACTCTTTTATTTGTTTCAGTCATTTGATTGCGGCCAAGCTTGGGTACCACCTTTGGTCGAGAAAAATCGAAACCAGAATTTCTTCTTTGTAAGCCTAGTACATTTTGTAACAGTCTCTTTTGCCAAACTGCTAAGTTATGGGGATGTAGACACACAAACATCGGTTCTCAAGTGATGGCGGTAGGGCGGACAAACACAGACACACAGACACACACACATATATATATATATACGACGGGCTTCTTTCAGTTTCCGTCTACCAAAAATTCACTCACAAGGCTTGGTCGGCCCGAAGCTATAGTAAAGGACACTTGCCAAAGGTGTCACGCAATGGGACTAAACAGGGAACCATGTAGTTAGGAAGCAAACTTGTTACCACACAGCAACGTTTGTATGTATATGTATATATATATATATATATATATATATAT
>NC_068997.1:2781241-2782728 GCF_001194135.2 Octopus bimaculoides
GTTCTTTCAATTTCTGTCTACTAAATCCACTCACATGGCTTTGGTCGGCCTGGGGCTATTGTTGAAGACACTTGCCCCAAGATGCCACGCAGTGGGACTGAAGCCCTAACCATGAGGTAGGGAAGCAACTTCTTGTCACACAGCCATACCTGCGCCTGTTTAGTTACGTTCATGTACCTACCTTACATACTCATGTGACAAAAAATTAAACAGAAAAACGAAAAACAAAAACAGGAAAACCAACTTTGGTTTTGATTTCTATTTGCGCTGTTTATTGCTAGATCAAATATGATTAGGGCATATTCGAACCAGTAAAAACGTCATTCGCTGTGTTTTGTCATGGAGAAAATTTCTCCCCGTGGACAAATGTTGTAAATACACCTAAAATGTGTGTAATAGGTAGTCGTAATTGGTGTGGTCATTATCGCTTAGCTCAAGGTCAGTCGCCTTCCCTATTCATTGAGCAGAGGTGTGGTCAAGGATCTACCAGCTGCGATAGCAGAGTCTTTTTACTTTAATTTAAACATCGTATATCTAAGGATTATATTAGTTGTGTTCTTTTTTGTTGTTAGTTAACCTCAGTTCAACCGTGGAGTTACAAACGTTTCGCATATGATCATTCTACTTCTTACCAGAAATGGTGTAATTAAAACAACTTTTCTAGTACATCTGGTGGTGGTGGTGGTGGTGCTAGGCTAAATTTTATGTTAATCTAGTATATCTTTAAGCTGGGACCACGCCAGACTGAAGCCAATTAGAAATACACCTCGGATGCATTACTTCAAGTTTCTAGAATGACGACAATACCTTAAGTTTCTAGAATGATGACGCAAGCAGTTTCTTTTTGACACTAATCAAATACTATCATTATAATTCATTCATCAGCGAGAGAAAAAGACAGAATATGCTAGACTCTCTTATCTCGGTTAGTTTCACATTCAAATTGACTCCCATACTCAAATAATAACACGTCCTCCAGGCTCCACGTGAATTCAGTGAGATGTGAAGCACAGCACTGGCCCTGACTATCTATATCAGGCAGATGTAACGACAAGCGCTCATCCGCACATCTAAATTTATGATTGTTCCATGACAATAAGATATAAAAACGGCGCTATCCGTGAAAATATATGGAGTGTTGCCATCTTAATTAATAAGGTGAAAAACCAGGAAATATTTCGCGTGCTTTCTTTTAAGATAAGACAATATCCACGATGACACTTTACGATGTAAACTCTAGTTTATGTAACGGAGAAAGAGTGTAGAATTGAAAGATGGCGCAGTTTCAAATATATTCAATTGTAAAAACCATTCGAAATACATATATGCGAGTGTGCGTGCGTGCGCAGCGGCGTGTTTGTGTATGCGTGTGCGTGAATGTGTGTGTATTTATGCACATATATAAAACATATAATACATTTATATATGGATATATATGTATATAAACATTTATATGTATGTATATACATACCGTCACCACCATATAT
>NC_068997.1:2783168-2783759 GCF_001194135.2 Octopus bimaculoides
ATTACTACTAGCTGTCAGTCAGTCAACTGGCAGAAGATAAATTGCGACAACTGTCCAATCATTGCCAACCCAACCCTCAACCCAACGTATTACACATAAAAAATATAGGCACACACACACACACACACACACATCCAAATATATAGGTACAAACACAGACACACAACCCCTCAAACGCACAGACATCCAAACATCCACGCACACAAACATACACCCCCACACACACACAACTATACACCCACAAACATGCAAACACGCAACCACATACCTAAATAAACACGCAACCTACACCCCACGCCGCATCACTCAATACAAATGGATGCCAAAGCAATATTCCAATGATGCGTTTCATTTCACTTTCTTATAAATGAAAAAAGAAAAACAAAAGTATCACTTTCCTTCCGCACATTATTTTGTCTGCTTTTGTAGGACAACCCATCGTGTGTGTGTGTGTGTGTGCGCGCGTATATGTGTGTGCTAGTGTGTGGTCTTTTGTATTTGCTTTTGATTTGCTTTTTATTCTGTTTATATATACATACATACATACATACATATATATATATATATATATATATATATATATATATATTA
>NC_068997.1:2784043-2789501 GCF_001194135.2 Octopus bimaculoides
ATATATATATATATATATATATATATATATACACACAAAGAGAGATAGAGAGAGAGAGACATACATATATACATATATATATATATAGATGCACACACATATGTGTATGTTGATGTGTATGTATGCAAGAATATATGTATGCATGTGTATACCATTGTTATTGATATTATTTTTATTATTATTATTATTATTATTATTATTATTATTATTATTATTATTATTTACTTTTGATCTGTATGTTTGTTACAATCACTTGCCGAGACACACCCAACGTCCTGGGGCGAATGATGAATAAGAGGTGTTACATTATGACTGAAAGCTTGGGGAGGGGAAGTGGCAGGGGCATTAGTGAAATATCTTCATGTAATACAACACAGACATTTAAATGGATGAGTTTTTCTAAGGGTGTGGGCAGTACTTGTCAGTACAATCTTTTGAATTTCTCTGAGATATGGTTCTCCTGGGATCTTATTTAGATGTTTCTGACATCCCTTTTTTTTTAACACACCTAGGGCACCTACAATAGCAGGAACTGTTCTCCTTTAAGATGTCACATCTTTTGTATTTTGATTTCCAGGTCCTTATATTTGCTTTATTTTTCATATTCCTTTACAGATATGTTTTTATCAGTGGGAACATTTACATCGATTAGTCTACAGGTATTTTCTTCCCTGTCTTTAATAATTATTTCCAGTCGATTAGCTTGGATTGTTCTGTCAGTGTTGACTGGAAAATCCCAGACTATGATGTACATACCAGTAAGCAGGAATGCTGATTTAGTAGTGTTTACATATTTTCCAAAATAAATACCTTCCTACCCTATCGTGGCGATTTTTGTATTCGTCTGGTGTCAGCACAGGACATCCTGATACGAGACGGTCTATTGTTTCGTTAATGTGTCGCAGAATCTGCATTTGAAGAACGTTTGCCTGGTAGTTTTTTTGGTAAGCAAGCTTTGATCTTGTGCTGCCAATATGAAACCTTCAATCTCTGTTTTGATTCCTGAAATTCTCAGCCACTGATGGGTTGTTCCTTGATTTACATCAGCATTTTGACTTCTAAGTATATACTGTCCATGCAGAGGCTTCTGGATCCACTGCTCCCCCTCCTCAATTTGTTTCTTGCCCGTTCATTTTTGCTGTCTGCTTGATCCATTTGGCATGTTTTGTGACAGTAGTTTCAGGGACTTCAACTATTTTAGGGGTTAATGCCAAGATCTCTTGCGAATTTGCAAGCTTCCTTGATAATAGAAACGTGATTTTTGGCTACATTCGTGTTTGCACACATGTCGCAGCGTCCAGTCCTCTGTACTAGATTAGTACCTGTTCATTGTTATTGTGGAGGTCTTATAGCACAGGCCTTCCTTTTCCAACATTACTTCTTGGTAGGCACAGACGATCAACATCTGCGTTTGGGTGTTGCATGTTCTCAGAAGTTAGTCGTCTTCTTGTCTTCCTGTCCAAACGCTGGAGTTCTGTAAGATTCGAATTAATTATGTTAAAATTATATTGGACGACTGGAAGTGCCAAGGCGCTAATGGCTTCGATACGACTTTTAGGGTTGAGTTCAGTTTTTGGTATAAGTCTTATTTTCCTGTAATACTCCTGTCTTATTTTTTCCTTCATAGTAGCATGTTGTTTACCATGTCCTTCGTTTATCTCCAGGTATTTGTAATTTTGTTGTGGGTCAAGCTCCTTGATAGTTGTGTCGGTATCCATTTTAACGGAAGCCGTTTTCCTGAGCTTGCCTTTTACAAAAGTTGCTTTAGCACACTTATCAATGCCAAAGATCATCCCGATATCATTACTGAATTCTTTACCAGTTTTTAGCAACCCTACTAGCTTTTCTTCATTTCTAGCAGACAGCTTCAGATCGACCATATAAAACAGATGGCTTATTGTCGTAATGTAAACTTTGAAGCCATACCTGGTGTTATTTAGTTCGTTTGAGAGAGTAATGGAGAGAGGGAGTCACCTTGAAAGATGCCTGGCTTGATGTTGATGTTATTTGTTTGGCTCATCCCGCACCATGGTTTAGAAAAAAGACGTGTGTTCCACTTGGCCGTGCTACCTTATAGGAATTTGGAGATGACAGGAGAGATCTTGTATTTCTCAAGGGCCTTGAGTATCCAATTATGTGGGACATTATCAAACACTTTCCTGTTGTCTATCCATGCCATAGTCAGGTTCTTCTCTTTGCTCCGGCAATTCTCTACAATAATTTTATTTATGAGTTATTGATCTTTGCACCCATTCCTTTTACAGCCTTTTCGAGCTTGTGGAAGGATAGACCTCTGTCTAAGGAAAGCGTATATTCTCTCGGTTAATATGGATGTAAGGATCTTGTAAGTGGTGTTGAGACATGTTATTTGTCGGTAGTTCTTTGGATTTTTGTGTCTTCAGTTTTTGGTAGAAGGTATATTGTTCCTTCAGTCATCCAGGCAGGTATTTGCTATGGATGACATCAGTCAGAGATGCAGTGAAATTTTGGTGTACTTCTTGTCTGACAATTTAGCCAGAGGTTTTCACATGGTAACTATCGTAGTATTTTGTGTTCTAACACATTGTTATATCCTTATGGACAAACGATTACACTGCAACAGTGTAGTAAAAATATAATCGAATCAAACGGCAGTAATCACTTGGAACGTAACAACAAACTTTTAAGAATCAACAATCCCCACACGCTAACTCGAACTGTAAATTTTGAACTCTAACTTAGAATTATCAACATATGAAGCGCTACTATTTATCTGTAGTGGCCCAGTCCATTCTCATCAGGGGGGCGTCGTACTCTCGCACAACACACATCCACATTTAAGTGGAGATAAATATTACCTTTTGTTATTTATACTTCTTCTGTCTCTATATCAATTATTCTATATCATAAGTGTTTAGTGTAGAGAATATTGTTCAGTCATACTACTGTTATTTTGTTTCGTATTTCCATTTTCATATTTCCATCACTGCAACTACAACGGCTTGTATAACGGAATTTATGTTTCGATGATGGTGTAACAGTGTGTTATATTGTGGTGTTTGTGTGATTACTAAGGCGTGTGTTATGTATTGTGCCGCTTTATGTGGTTGGTGTGAAGTATATGTTTTTATGTTGTATCTTGCGCTCTTGGCATGAGAAAACTGTTGTGGAGTTGGCTTAATAATTTGTGTTGTTTATGAGTTGCGCTGTTTGCGTTATCTTGCTTCCAAGGTAACTGTGTTGTTTTCTTGTTCTTGGTGTGATAACTGTAGTGAAGGCGCGTGGCTTAGTGGTTAGAATGTTGGACGCATGATTGTATGATTACTGTTTCGATTCTTGGACCGGGTGATGCGTTGTGATTTTTGAGCAAAACACTTCATTTCACGTTGCTCTGGTAAACTCAGCTGGCGAAAGGCAGTAATCCTGCAACAGACTGGCATCAAGTCTAGGTGGGGAATTTATACGCCACAATAAACGGGAAACCGGCCTCACGTGTCTGTAGGACTCGGAATGGAGCATTATCCTTTATGTGATAAATGTGTTCTTTATCGGTTGTGTGTGTTGAGTTATGTGTGATAACCATGTTATTTATGTGTTGTAGTGTCTGTGATATCTGCTGTTTATATGTTGTATGTGTTGCATTCTATGCGTTGTGGTGCTGGTGTGATATCTTTGTTATTTATTAGTTGTGTGAGTTATACTGCATTGTTGATGCGACAACCGTGTTGTGTTATTGATGTGACAACCGTGTTGTATTGTGCTGTTGACGTGACAACTGTGTATTGTGTATTTTATGTTGTATTTACTATTATCCCTCCCTCTCTATATTCTACCATGGCATTAAGCTACAAACTTGTATGTATATATTTTTTCTCTTGCTTTCTCAGACAATTTTAATTTTCTCGCCACAGATCTCAAGACAAAGCATAGATAAAACCATGATATGATTCCCTAATGGAATCTGCAAAGTACTTTCAAGTTAGTGACATTGTACGTGCAGGTAATATAAACGAAACTCAAACAACTACATCTATTTTATAACCTAAACAATAACAACACCTTCAACCAAAGACACAAACAAAATATCTTTTTCTTTTTTAACTTTTAATTTGAAATCGGAGCCAGAATTTACCAATTCCATTTCCTCTCATTTTTTATACTCTCTCACAGACAAATAAGTAAATTAAAATGGATTCCGTTTGGAGAATAAAATGAAATGATAAAAAAGTTGATAATAAAATTACTTGAAGAATACAAAAGAAAAACATTTTCTGTCTTTGGGGAGAAAACACATTCGAGATTTGCCAACAAAAATGTCGTAGGATATAATTCTATCAATAGATGTTTTGAGTTCGGTTAGAACGTGGATCGACGTAATCTTTCGTCTTGGGCAAGAAAGTGGGGTTCAAAAACGCACGTACTGAGGTAGATAAGTAGATTTAGGCCAATGGTTCTCAAATAGAGTCCATACTAGAGTTTTATGGGTCCACGCAAACAAAATAATAAATTGGGGACCCGCAGTAGTAATTTAGGGGGTCCGTGAAAAATCTTCACTTTAGATGTATTTATTGTAAGAAACAGCTAAATTTCTTTCTTGAACGTTTTACATGGTTCAAGTCACGTTGTTCAAGTTAATGTTTGAAAAACAAAATAGGAATTTTGAAAGAAATATCTCTGAAACTAAGTTTTAGACATGGATTGGCTATGGGGGTCCACCAGAATAAAATAGTAATCAAAAAGGTCTGTAAATAAAAATTGGCTGAGAACCATCGATTTAGACAAATTCAACCTTTCTACAAAAGAGAGTCCATCTCCCGTGATTAAGGATTTTCAACAATAAGGAGGAGCTCATCTCAAAGAGAACCCATCTTCCGTGATTAAGAATTTTCAACAATAAGAAACTCATCTCAAAGAGAAAAACCTTAACTTATTGAAGAAACCTTTGATCAGAGATATTCCATCCGTGAATATCACATCTTAAGAGCTTCATTAACTATACTTATTAATTAGTGTAGTGGGGAAAAAATTGTTGACATAAAATATTGCTTAACCTTAAACCAGCCTCGATTGAACAGGCATATAATTAAAAGATATTCCAAACGTGACCATATTAATGAATTTCGTTAATTAGCGTAGTGAAAAAGCTGTCGACATGTAATGTATTGTTTAGCTCTTGGTCAGTCCTCATTAAGCAGACTTATGATCAAAAGTGTTCCAGATGCGACCATCCCATTTGCTCCTATGTCTAAGTAATCAAGCACTACATAATCCAGTGCATTCATTTCTAAGACACTCAGGTTTGATTTGAGGGAAATTTAGCTCTCAAGGTCGACCCGGTACAAACACACGCAAGTAGACACATATATACACAGAGCGAGAAACAGAAAGAGATTGAGAGAGACAAACACAAACACATACTTGTAGCATATACACACACACATAATATATATATATATATATATATATATATATATATATA
>NC_068997.1:2790052-2790581 GCF_001194135.2 Octopus bimaculoides
TATATATATATATATATATGTTGTATACATACGAGCTGTATATACATATACACACACTAAACCTTTTGACTCACCAATCATTATTGTGACATCAACAGTAAAATGAACACTTCATATTAAAAGTGCTTTTAAATGACATCTTCACATACGTAAACAATAGACACACAAACGCACACTCGCGCGCGCATATATGAATGTCTGGGTGTATATCCATACACGCACACACACACACACATACATCTACTCTCACAGCGGCACTTATATGTAAATAAGTACACAAGTATAACGGCTTTCGCTCAAGCCCAATACATTCGCTATTTACTGCAATCGATTTTGTAGAGCCATTAGCCATCCTATTTGCAGTTTTACACCTACTAACGATCTTATTTACGCAGATATTTCTCTCTTCTACCCAAGCGGGGAGGTCGTCTTCTGATACATACATGCATACATACATACACACACAAACACACACACACACACGCACACACACACACACACACACACACACACACACACACACACACAC
>NC_068997.1:2795013-2801175 GCF_001194135.2 Octopus bimaculoides
TATATATATATATATATATGCATGTATGAAATAAATATGTGCGTATTCCCTCGAGGGAAGCGTAGGATCATAGGGGTTTCCGTCGTGACATATGTCAATTCCTCTCTAAATTTCAAGACAGCTATCTCTGTCAGAGAGAGAGAAAGAGAGAGAGAGATAGAGAGAGAGAGAGAGTGAGATAGAGAGAGAGAAAGAGAAGGAAAGAGAGATAGAAGGTGGAAGAGAGAGAGAGGGAGAGATGGAAAGGGTAGGAGAGGTATCGACCATATGCTTCTATATATGTGTATGTGTTTATGTGTATACACAAGTTAGAACCAAGAATATTACTAAATAAAATAACGGTACGCTGTTTCCGAGACTGTACGTGTCAATCGAAATCACTTACGAAGTTTGGCACAAGGCCAGCAACCTCGGGGTAGTGGGTAAGCCGATTAGATAGACCCAAGTCAACCTCAGTGGAATTTGAACTCAGAACGTTTAGACGGGCGAAATGCCGCTAAGCATTTTGCCTGGGTTGCTAACGATTCTACCAATTCACCGTCTTAAACTATTTAGGATATTAAAAACAACAAATCACGAAAAAATTTAAATATCTATTGAAACGATGACAATAAATACTATTATTCTACATGAGTATATAAGCATGTATGTGTGTGCGCGCGCGTGTAATCCGCTCGTTCGAACGCCCGTTATACTTTTGTTAGTTAGAAAGGTGGCGGTGGAATGAGTGAGAGATAGAGTAAAAGTGTGTGTGAGTGAGAGAGGGAGAGAGAGAGAGAGAGGAAGGTGAGGAGTGTGAGTAAGAAGGAAGATGTGAGGAAGAAGTAGAGAAAGAGGTGTAATACGGCCAAATACGTCACGTGGTTAGTTGAAGTGAGAGGCGAAGAGCAAAAGAAAAAGATAGTGAGAGAAAAGGGTGAAAGAAGTATTTACGTCGTGCTGTAGGGAGGGGTGTGAACGGTAAAGAGAAAGAGATATGTTGAAGATACAATATTTAGCAGTTACGGGAAAGTGAGAGGTGAAGAGAAAGAGAGAAATGTTAAAGACAGGAAGACGAGAATTACATATTCAAAAGGTTTGTTGAGAGGTAGAGAGAAAGAGAGAGAGAGAGAGAGAGAGAGAGAGAGAGAGAGAGAGAGAGAGAGAGAGAGAGAGAGAGAGTGAGAGAGAGGGAAAGAAATATAAAGTGCTTTGTAGGGGGAAATTTTAAAATATAAAACCACTCATTTTATTACCTTTCGCTCTATCCTTGCTGCTGTCCAGACCTATAGACCTTCTTTGTTGTCTTCTTTATACCCTCATCTTGTGATGCCTCAGAGCCCCACGGCTCTTATTTTGGTAGTATCACTTATAATTTATTTTGTTTGTATCATTACATTTATTTATACTTGCGTCGTATTGGTATTTCTATCAGTTGTCGTCACGGTCATCAACGTTCTTTTATTTGTCCCTCAAATCCTTTCGTCACACACTCGGTGACCTCGTCAGAAACTCTCTGTCCCACGTGTCACCTCTTGTTCTACCTATTCCATTTTGCCCCACTGTATCTCTATCTGCAAATGCGTTTAAGTTTGTATCTGTGTGTGTGTGTGTGTGTGTGTGTGTGTGTGTGTGTGTGTGTGTGTGTGTGTGTGTGTGTTTGTGTGTGTATGTGTGCGTGCATGTGTGTCTATGTGTTTAGTATATGTGCCCATGTGCGTGTATACGGGTATGTATATTACACTGTTATTACTCGTATCATTTATTTATTTATCTGGTAATGATAGGGTGCAAAATTCCTGGCTCGCATCGCTCCTGTGCACACACGAAAAGTTAGTCTAGTTATTCAATGAAATTATGAGTGATCCTACGAAAAACCTGATTGACTTTTGTATAAAAGGTGGGTTATAGCAAATATTCTGCTCAATACTACATATTTGCTTGTCAGCTGATTGACATTAACCAGTTGAGTATGTCACTTGGTGGTTGACGATATGTGCATCTCTGATCACGAACAGAAGTAGTGGGGGAGCAACATAGTCATATGTTGAGAGAAATTCTTTGAGGTTTGAATAATTCACTTCTGGAAATATGGGTGCTTCGTTCAAAATCTTTAAACAACCCTTATTGAGAGACCTTTTGAGCTGGATGAGCTACTCGACCCGAAGAAAATTCTAACTGGGTCTCACCTGCGAGGTCATGCGCTGTTTATCTTGATATGAGATCACCATGTCACGCACATATGGTTGTGATGCATGTGTCTGATGTACGTTTATCAGACGGATAGTGATGATGAGTATACTGTGCTTCGTATATTTTAGCCCAGTGTCAGTTTGATGGCATGCACTGCTCTCTCAGTCAATAATAATAACAATAATAATAATAATAATAATAATAACAATAATAATGTTAATAATAATAATACTTTTTACCTTAGACACAAAGCCTGAAATTTGGTGAGAGGTGGACTAGCCGATTACACGGACCTCATTGCGCAACTGATACTTATTTCATCTATCTGAAAATGGTGAAGGGCACAGTTGACCTCGCAGGAAATTGAACTCAGAACCTAAAGATGGGTCGAATGCCGCTAAACATTTTGCCAGGCGTTCTAACGACTCTGCCATTCTGCCGCCTTCATAATAATAATAATAATAATAATAATAATAATAATAATAATAATAATAATAATAATAATAATAATAATAAGAAGAAGAAGAAGAAGAAGAAGAAGAAGAAGAAGAAGAAGAAGAAGAACTTGACCTAAACATTATATTCAGGATATTCAGACATAGAAAATGAAATAAATAAATAGATAAATAGATTAATATCAGATAGATAGATAGATAGATAGATAGATAGATAGATAGATAGATAGATAGACAAGCAAAAGACGATAGACAAAGAATGAAAGAGAAAGATGCAATAGGAGAATATAAGCTCGAGAAGTAAAAGACATAGAAGAGAAGAAACGGAAAACGTTGGAGAATTCACCATTGTTGGACAAAAAGAAGATTAAACGCAATTACTGGTCATTCATAAAACGTTCATAAAAGACATTTTTCTGGAACTTACTATTTATTTGGCAAAATATCAGCCATGAGGAAAGACGAAAGAGACGTGTATTCCATCCAAGAATTATTGAGATGTATTAAAAATGAGTTTTGGTGCTTGATTTAATGGGAGCACCTCAGGTACATTTATACATGCTGCCAATAAAACAGAAGACAAGAACGACCGCAAACACATGAGAAACAAACAATAACGGAAACGAAGCAAAGAAAACGATGAAATCAAAGTGTTTTGCTTGTTTCTTTGGCTCGATTGATTAAAACATGAACGATGTGTTTTATTAACAGAATCTTCATCATCAACGATTGAAGACAGAGATAGTTTGTAATCTGTCTCTGTCTCTCATTCTTTCTCTCTTGCCCCCTCTCTCTTCCTTCCCCTTTCTCTCTCTTCTTCTCTGCGTGATGTTATTGGACGAAATAATTTGGCAAAAGTGTTTATTGCTATTCCGACATACAAAATGGTGAACAAAGAATAACCGGAATCATTTGACATTTCTTGCGAATCCTGCTGACCTTGTTCTGATGCAAATTAAATTCTATTTGAGCGATCGCAGCTGTAATCGAACACTGAGACAGCGAGCGTATACAAATTGGATAACGAAGCATTGATGTTAAGCGACGGTTATTTTTATGATGATGATGATGATGATGATGATGATAGCGGTGGTGGTCGTGATGATGGTGGCAGTGGTGGTAAACGATTGACGGAGACTGACCAATATCACATTATTATATCAACACACACACATACACACACACACACATACATATAAGTATACGTATGGGTATACGTGTGTATGTATGTATGTATGTATGTATGTTATATGTATGTATATATTTATGTATGTATGTATGTATGTATGTATGTATGTTATATGTATGTATTTATGTATGTATGTATGCATGTATGTTATATGTATGTATGTATTTATGTATGTATGTATGCATGTATGTTATATGTATGTATGTATTTATGTATGTATGTATGTATGTATGTATGTATATGAGTATGTAGGCGCAGTCGCTAAGACGTTTGCTTTCCAGTCGCATGGTTTATTCCTTCTGTGCGGAGCCTTGGCCAAATGTGTTCTAGCATAACCCAGGGCCGATCAAGGACTTATAATTTTAAGTGGCTTTAGTAGACAGAAACTGAAAGACGCCTATTGTATATATATATATATGTATTTTTTTATTCCTCTACTTGTTTCAGTCACTTGACTATGGCCATGCTGGGTCTCCGGCTTTTAGTCGAAGAAATCGACCCTGGACTTACTCTTTGTCAGCTTCGTGCTTATTCTATCGACGGGTTTCTTACAGTTTCCATTTATCAAACCCACTCACAGGGCTTTGGTCGCCCGGAAGCGATAGTAGAAGACATCCAAGGTGCCAGACTGTGGGACCGAACCCAGAACCATGTGATCGGGAAACAAGCTTCTTACACACACCCACGCCTGCGCCTATATATTTATATATACCTATATACTTGTATGACAGTGTTAAAGAGTGTGTGGCTTCACCAGTATGATAATTATACAAAGAACATCATTTGTTGCTAGAATGAAAGGAAATATAATGGTTTGTAAATCGGATGTTAACTGTCACGTGGTCAATATCATTATAGGTTGTAGCCCCAGAAGGGAACGAAAAATAATAAGCAAGATATATAAGCATACGTACTTACATACAAACACACAAAATCAGGCAAACACACACAAGCACACACGCATATGTACGTGTATATAAATGCACACATACAGAGAAATATATATTACTATACATTATGTAGATGCATACATTATATATATGAGTCTATGTGCGTGGTTATAAATTTACTTCCATACGCATGCACACGCAAAGATATGCATATAGATTTGTACTATTAATTTTATATCTTTATGATTTATTCAGAAGAAACATTTTCACCTGGTATCAAGCTTCACAAACAGGTTGACACAAGAAAATGTAAAGTTCAACTGTATGTAACATCCTCTCTCGACGTCAGAAAATGTAGTTATAGCTATAATACAGTGTCTCAAAAAGACGAGACGATCGCGGCTGGAATGATTTTGCTTGATGATCGCTGAGCTGAGGCAAAATAACAACAACAACAGATCCTAATTACATCTCACAGTAGTGCAGCATTCTTCTATAAATGTTAGAGAAAATGAAAAATTCATTCTGGCAGATCCTGCATGTTCCCTTGATCTGTTAGATACAGCAGTCAAATCTCTCTGGAATCACACACTCTTGTGTTTGAGAAGTAAAAGTGGAGAGTTACTAGAAAATATATTCATAGAAGCCTGTAAAATAGATGATTGTACTTGCCGGTACGCCTTTCATCTTCGGCCTGTTTAATCATGACTGACGCGTAGCTGAACAACAACAACAACAACGACGACGCCGACGCCGACGACGCCGACGCCGACGACGCCGACGCCGACGACGCCGACGCCGACGACGCCGACGCCGACGACGCCGACGACGATGACAGCAATCACAAGGAAACCAACACCGATAACTACAATGACAAGTGTTACACAAATATTCTTCTAAAGGCTAGAAGTAATCCTAAAACTGTAATTCTTTGATCAAATATCTCAGGAAATAGATTGTCATCTTCATCTTCATTAGAATCAAGATGTGGAATTATTAATACACAGTAGCTGTTGTATGGTTATGGAGTGCTGAAGTGCGACTTTATCATATTCTTGGCACGGCATATGAAATACATTTGAAATATCATGCGCTGTGAAAGTATAATATTTGATGATAGTGAAGGAATGGTGCCAATTTGATCCATTCGTTAAAGGTCATTCTCTGAAAAGATCAAGCCTTTGAAGTGATATAATGCAACATTCAGATATGTAGTTGGTTAAAACACCATTGACAGACATCCAATTAACAGTGGCCGTCTTCTCTCTTCACACGCATCACTGGTTTCCATATCACACCACTGACGTGCGTAGACAGGCGGGTGGCCATGGATGCATTCATATATATTGTATATATGCATTTCACACATATTTCGCTATTTCAAACATACACACCTACACACGCACACACACATATACATAGATATATATGCATGTATATACATTCATATATATAT
>NC_068997.1:2801197-2807524 GCF_001194135.2 Octopus bimaculoides
ATATATATATATATATATATATATATATACACATATACAAATATATAAATATATACACACACATACATATGCCAATACACACACACACATACGCACACACACATATATATAGATATATATTCATACATAGACATATACACATGAACAATTATTGACAGGTACATACACACACGCACACAGATTTATGTGTATACATGCATATGCAGATACATAGATATATACGCACGCATAAAATGCACATGATTATAGAATACAATATACATATATGTATGAATATGTGAATGTATGTATTTATGTATGTGCGTGTATGTACTTATCTGTATATGTATTTCTCTCTCTCCTTGTGTGTGTGTGTGTGTGTGTGTGTGTGTGTGTGTGTGTGTTTGTGTCTGTATGAATATGTGCAGGGAACTTTAGGTTTTAGGTGGCTTGAGATGCAATTGGGAGCAAAAATATTCAGTTGTGTAAAGGAGGAGGGAAACGGCAATAAAAATGTGTGCATCAGTCGCAACTCAGAGTTTCTCGTTTTCATCCATCCATGGGGATTCCCGCTTCTTCGCAAATGATTGCCGTCTCTCTGACTTGCTTCGTTGTGAATCCTTTTTCTTCTTACTTCCCGTCTATGACTTTACTGATGACTATTCAGTTCTGCTTGCAGAGCTGTATGGTTTGAATCATAGGTGATATGCTCCACACCTTTGGTGCTTCATTTTCTTCTTTAGGTTCTGATGAAACCCTTCAGAAGCCAACGCTTTACTCTTTATTGGTGAAGGCGACCCTCTGCAAATTCTAGTGATAATGTTAGTAAGTTCTGTGATTGTAGGGTCAGAGAGCAATGTAAATGTAATAATTAACGAAAGAATTTAGTATACCAAGCTATTATCGAAGCTGGAGGTAAACTCTTTTTCTATGTTGGCTCTACGGAGTCATATATGATAATAAGATCGGCCAACCATGAATATTCCTTTAGAAATCCCAATAAACGTTCTTCGACTAGCCTCAGTAAATTCATCTTGAAATTAAAAGACAGTAGTATCAGTTTAAGGATTAGATTGAAGACTATGTATTCTGCAAAATCTTACCATCCACCAGATAGAAATTGTCGATTCTGCACCTCGGAACGATACAGTATTCTTTTTTCTAGCAACAAATTATTAAACGAGAGAGTTGAAAAATTCTCGCCTTGCCTACACACTCCTAAATATCTATTTCACAAATATCATTCATCATTCTGTAATTGTTAATATCACTAATTGTTAGGTCCCTTAGTAACCATTAATACTTCACTAAATTTGAAACTGAATTAATGAGATCTTTATTGGAACCAGAATTTATATCTATAATCTTATACAATATAACACATTTTATATCTTGCCTAAATATACTTATTTCTAACATGTGCATAATCAGATATATAAATGGTTATATTCCAAGAATCGTTCAATCTCATTTATTTCGTAATATATGTAAATAACGTTCCCCTAACTATAAATTTATAACATATCCGTTACATCTTTCTTACTTTTCCCGAGTAAATGAAATTATATTATAATTCATAACTCTCTAGTTATCTTTTAATATCAATACTTGGTTGAATTACTAAACAGTTCTAATCTGCTTTAGCAATGAATCGACCATAAAGCGTAAGTATAAATACTCCGTTTTTCTTCATCTTACGTAATACGCTACTTCCACTTATAATAAAATAATCTCCAATTTACATATTCATTTAGTTAATAATTATCAATTATTAACATATTACGCTACATAATAACACCCCCCCAAATACATGCTCCCTTACATTCTACTACATTTTATTTCATTATATTATAGTTTATTTTTTCTTTTCAACTTTTCTTTTTTTCTGATCTTTTAACCGAACAATTCTAAATGTCAAACTTCCCATAACATGACCCTAACAACTTAACTTTTCTGATAATAAATATAAAAATAAATTTAATAGATATATATCTTTGACTTAGAGTCTATATATATAAGTATAACTATATATTTTGTGTCGATATACGCTTGTGTGTATGTATAAGTGCATATATATATGTGTGTGTATGTGTATGTCTATATATATGTATGTATATGTATATATTTATATATATGTATATATATACTCTTGTACTCTTGTATTTGTTTCAGTCATTTGACTGCGGCTATGCTGGAGCACCGCCTTTAGTCGAGCAAATCGACCCCAAGACTTATTCTTTGGAAGCCTAGTACTTATTCTATCGGTCTCTTTAGTCGAATCGCTAAGTTACTGGGACGTAAACACACCAGCATCGGTTGTCAAGCGATGTTGGGGGAACAAGCACAGACACACAAACATATACACACACACACATATATATATATATATATATATATATATATATATATATATATATATATATATATATATATATATATATATATAAATATTAATATTTATGTATATATATATTTACACGCGCACACACACGCACACACACGCACACACACGCACAAACACACACACACACACATATGTATGTATACGTGTAAATATATATATGTATACATGTGCCAATGTGTAAACACATGAGTTTGAATATGTACATTTTATATATCGACGACTAACAGTTTATGAGTAAAGTTTTCAAGATACATCGCTTAACGGTCAATTTTCTCTAACTTTCAACAATACTGGATTTTAAATATAATACATAATGAAGTGAGGGCTACTCATTTATGGTCTTCCTGAATTCTATCTATCACCAAAGCTAATTGAAATGATTTATCTATAACGGTTGACTAATAATGTTTTTACGATCTAACTTATCCTTCATTTATTTTATTATAAAATTCCACCCTTGCATGTTTAAGTGTTATTCTTTCCTTTTATTTAAATTTATGCTATAAATATTTTAAATACATTTATATGTTTCTTTTCTTTCTTTAATTTGTATTTATTATTGATTTTTTTAATCTTCTTTCTTTCCCCTTATTTTTGTTATTTTTATTTTATTTTATTTTATCTTTATTAATATCTACAACACACTAGACACATAAGCATTATAGATAGGATCGAACTTCTTAAATTTAGTAATTTGCCTGCATCCTTTGAAGACATATGTTAACCTTTGTTCTATAAGTTCATAAAGCTCTGACGAGATTCTGCCCCATATAGTTGAAAATGATACCAATTCTTAGCATATGACCAAATACTTAGAATTGCGTATGACCTATGGGCATGAATCGAAATATATATGTAGGTTTTGGGTAATTGCCATTTATTTTAGAGCTTTACTACTTATAACTTATTTCAACATCTTTATATCGTACAAATAAATTATTTATACATTTATAATTATCCATTTTCTTTGTTTCAATATTACTAATATGTCTTACTATAATAATCCCTAACATATACTCGAACGTTTTTCCTTATATGATAGTGATTAACCAGTGGAATTCTTTGGATTATTTAATCTCTAATGTGGATCTAACATTCTCGTATTGAATATATATATATATATATATTATGTATATATACAATTGAATAAGATTGAATAAGTTAGAGTTAACAGGAAGGAATACTGTTGGACAGTTTATGCAGTACTCTTCTACGACCTTTACGGAATATACCTTAAATACACACACACACGCACATACGCATATATATATATATATATATATATATATATATATATATATCCCTAATAGATAAATATATATCAGCACCGTGATATAAGTATGTCTGATCAAAGTCTTCTAAAACTCCAGTTGCGAGACGAGCGCTCAGTTTTAGCATGTATCTATGTCTGCATGCATGTCTGTCTGTCTGTCTGTAAGTATGTATGTATATGTGTATATACATATGTTTATGTGTGTGTGTGTGAGTGTGTGTGTGAGTGTGTGTGTGAGTGTGTGTGTGAGTGTGTGTGTGTGTGTGTGTGTGTCTTTGTGTCTGTTTGTTCTCCACTATTGCTTCACATCCGGTGCTGGTTTCTTCACGCCCCCGTAAGTCAGGAGTTCGGCAAAACGTGAGCGATAAAATAAGTACCAGGCTTAGAGAAAAAAAAATAATTGCTAGAATTTATTCAGTCGGCTACATGTTCTTCAAGTTGGTGCTCCAGCATGGCCTTAGTCTAATGACTGAAAGAGATAAAAGATAAAACATTCACCAAAACATGCAGGGAAAGAAGGCACCTAGTAGAAGTCTGTTGACCTGGTAGAAGGTAGAAGTCTGTCTGACGCAGCCCTGGAAACATATTGACTAAAAACTGCAAGAGGAGAAACGGCTGTAACGCTTTTCATAACTGGTGTCTAAGGAGGTGAGTTGGTAGAACCGTTACTGCATCAGACAACATGTTTAGCAGCATTTCATTCGATCTTGCGTTTTGATTTCGAATGCCAGGGACTTCGTCTTTGCTTGTCATTCTTCCGGTGCCGATAAAATAGGTACCAGTTTAGCACTGGGGTCGATATAATCGACTTACTTTCTCCCACGAAATTGCTGGTTATATGCCAGAATTTTAAACCATTATAGGTTTCTCAATTAAGGCTCACCATGGCTTACACATCGATGAAACACAGCTTACGTCACTTTGTATAGCCTAAAATAAGAATATATATATATATATATATATATATACGTTGAACAATATAGCCCCTGATAAACCTATACAGACGGACGAGTCGGTCACAAATGGAATGCTTCGTTGTTATGTGTGCTCAATCCAGTTTGGCTCTGAAATGGAAGCGAACCACATTAAAAGAAAAGAAAAAAACATACGCAGGTGATTCGAACTCGAGACAATCGAGGCCGCTCTTACTGTCAAGTTAAATGGAGAACAACGTCTCGGTTGAATCATGGAATTTTCTCTGAGACTTTGTTTCTTTTCTGTTTTCTAACTGTTTTCTAATTTTGTCTGCTGGTGGCAGGGGAGGGAACTTGGAGGGGAGAGATTTGAGAGAAAAACACGGTAAACACGAAACTATGTTAACATTTGAAACAAAACCAAATGACATTTTAACGTGAATCGAACTGGAGAAACAATCGATAAACCGTGTGAATTTTTAAATCTTGAACTATACTTGTGTGTGTGTGTGTGTGTGTGTGTGTGTGTGTGTGTGTGTGTGTGTGTGTGTGTGTGTGTGTGTGTGTGTGTGTGTGTGTGTGTGTGTGCGTGCGTGCGTGTGGTTATTTGAATATTGCTTTTAATGATTGTAAACGCTATTTTGTGCGGACGATGTGTGTATGAAACATCGGAACATCGCAGGAAAACATCGGGAAAGACTCCGGCATTCTTGCTTCTGTATCCGGCAGCTGAGAATCTGAACTAGGAGACTTGATGTGCATCTTAATTTGTAGTTACTGTATTGTTGTCGCCGTCATTGTTATTGTTTTGCCCCAAGCCATTTCGTCCCTCCGACTGGACAATCAGATCCATCTCTATTCACTTACGCAAACGTACAAGTTGCTTGGTTATTTACCACAAGTTTAACTGGACTGCGCAGGACTATGGTCACATGTGTAGTCAGTCCAGTCATGACCACGTGGTCTTTTGGTACATCTTGGTACAACATCTTTTTACTTGTTTCACTCATTAGACTGCGGTCATACTGGGGCACCGCCTTGAAGAATTTTAGTTGAACAGATAGACCCCAGGATTCTTTATTCTTTCAAAAGCTTCAATTATGGATATGTGAACTCCTAACTAACCATCAGTGGTTCTAAAGCAGCAGTAGGGAACCGACACAAACACAAAGACACACGTACATACATTCGACGGGCTTTCTTCAGTTTCCATCTACCAAATCCATTCACAAGATTTTGGTCGATCAGAAGATATAGCAAAAGAAACTTTCCCAAGGTGCCACGCATGGGACTGAACCTGGAACCATGTGGTTCGGAAGCAAGCTTCTTACTACATACCCACGCCTGAAGTGATCAAAACATATTCTGCAGTGATTAAAACTGCATTCACTGCATAATATGTTTTGATATACTGCAGTGTGTATATATATATATATATATATATATATATATTGCTGTATACGTTTGTAGAGATACTCGTCAATTTATACTATGGAACATCGTCGGTGATGAGAGCAGTAGGTATAAGTTTTTACCTTATGCTTGAAACAGGAACTTGTACACGGTTAACCAAAACTTTAATTCATTATCTTTCTTTAACCTACTCAGTTTCACTCAGAATATATGGGCAGACACGAGGTTATAGGAAATATGCCCAAGATACCTCACAAGCGTTGGTCACACACACACACACACACACACACACACACACACACACACACACACACATGTATATATATATATATATAAATATATAT
>NC_068997.1:2808542-2809391 GCF_001194135.2 Octopus bimaculoides
TATATATATATATATATATATATATATATATATATATATATATGTACACACACACAAACTTTAGAGTAGTTAGAATATTTTTGTGACATATTTCAACTGCTAAAAGGCAAATTCACTGCAGTCCCCGAGAAGAAAAATTCTCTCTCATGGTAAAAAGGTGTAAAAACATCATATCTATCCTGAGTCCCCACATATCTGATTTCCAGATGTCAGTATTTCTTCTCTTTTTATCTGTTACCAAGTGGGAAACACTTAATAGATAGAACTCAGAACATAACTTATTAAAGTCATGTCTTTAATTAGAACACACTCAATGGCGTTGACTGATTTGTGCCAGTAGACTTCCGAGGTTGTGGAAGTTACCGTGATATCAGCGCCAGGCAGTATTTAGGCATCAGTAAAGTTTAGATTAGTTATAATATGTTTATAAAATATTTCACTGCAGTTACCGTGGCGAAAAATTCTGTCTTGTGGCAACAGGGAGTCAAAAGAGAATTTTTCTCCACGGTAATGGCACACACATCTTAACTAACCTCAAGTGTACTAATGCCTAAATACTACTTTGCTGACATTACAGTAATATACACATATTTATATGACGGGCTTCTATCAGTTTCCATTAACCAAATCCACTATCTGAGCTTTCGTTGATCCGCGGCTATAGTAAAAATTACATGCCTAAGGTGCCACGCAGTGAGACTGAACCCGGACCCCTGTTTTTTGGAAGCAAGCTTCTTACGACACTGACGCGCTGGTGCTTGTCTCTCTCCCTCTCTCTCTCTTTCTCTCTCCCTCTCTTTCTGTCTCTTTACATATACACATATATATATATATATATATATATATATA
>NC_068997.1:2809689-2810991 GCF_001194135.2 Octopus bimaculoides
GTGTGTGTGTGTGTGTGTGTGTGTGTGTGTGTGTGTGTGTGTGTGTGTGTGTGTGTGTGTGTGTGTGTGCGTGTGTGCATGCGTGTTTGCCTGCGCGCGCACACACTGTAATTTATCGTAAACCATTAAACACAGAACAGTGGCAAAGTGAAGCTTCTCATTTCAATAAATAAACATGTTTTGACTAATCTGTCCATCTTCGGAATATATACACTCACACTGTTACGCGCATATATATGTACACGCAGTAAGCTAGCCAGCCAGCAAGCTATCCCGCTAGCCAGTCAGCCAGGCATCCTGCCATCCATCAAGTCAACCAGATACCCGAATACTAACACACGCGCGCACATACACACGCGTGCGCACATACACACGCGCGCGCAATACTGTTTGCTTAGCGTTAGTTTGCATTTGATATACATATGTACACAATATTCTGCTTCTCTCTCTCTCTCACACATACACACACACACACTCACACACACACACACACACACGCACACACACACACACACACACACACACACATATCAGTAGATTTTACTCTTCCCAGAGTTCCATAATTGTCTTTCTGCTCGGTTAATGCTACATTTCACTGTTTGGTGACATTAAATGTCAACAGGAATTCAACAATAATTGCTGCTCCAAGACTGGCAATCAATACCGAAAGGTCGCTGGTTCCACTATTGCTCTCAATACTAAACTTATGTTTATGTCTTCTTTCTGTTTCCATAGGAGGAATTCTGAAGAATATAACGAAAGACTTGAAAAATAGTTTAGAAAATGTTATTTTGGGGAAAAAATTCCGAACATTCTGTAAGAATTTTTTTATACATACACAAATCAACACTCCTATTGTTATCGTTGTTAAGCATTATTTGAATATTTGTTGTATCTTTTCTCATTTACTTGTTTCGGGCATTAGACGGCGTCCATGCTGGGGCACCACCTTGAAAAATTTTTAGTCGAATGTCTACCAAATCCACCCAGAAAGCTTATAGTTGAATTCCTGTTTGGTCGGCCTGAGGTTATAGTAGGAGACACTTGTCCAAAGTGGTATATATATATATATATATATATATATATATATATAATTCAAAATAAGCAACACGGATTTTAAAGATGATTGCTCTTAGAATGGTTTTTGGATAATACCATACTATATTCTGGTGCCTAAACATAATTACTATCTTCAATTTTGAATCTAAATCTAAATCTATCTATCTATCTATCTATCTATCTATCTATCTATCTATCTATCTATCTATATATATATATATATATATGTGTGTGTGTGTGTGT
>NC_068997.1:2811003-2816010 GCF_001194135.2 Octopus bimaculoides
TGTGTGTTTGTGTGTGTGTGTGTGTGCTTGTGTACACTTTGATGTAAATTATTTTCGCTCGTTAAAACTTTTGAGGGAAGGAGAAACCCAATACATTTACCCCGCTGCTCAACTTGGTACTTATTTCATCGAAGCCGAAAAGATGAAAGGTAAGCTCGACCAGGGAAGAGTTTCAACTCTGAAGGAATGCCGGAAGAACTCTTCCTAAGCATCTCGTCTAGAGTGCTAACGATTCTGCTACCTCGCTACATTAGATGAATTTGTAAATGATAGCCTCTAGAATATTGGGTTAAAACACCTGGGGGTTGAGAGAAAAGTACAAGGTTGCTTGTGAGACGCAAACCTACATCTTGGTTGAACATGATAAAAAAAAAAAAAAACCACTCTTCGGTCTTTGTCTATCCGTTTAAAAAGCTTCGCACTTGCTAGCCCGAAAATTGTAAAACATTTACATTCTAAGAATTTCGAAATCTTTGAACATTTGAAGCGATGTAATTTTTTACGGTAGAACTCGAAGTAGATAAATCTATAAACCAGAGTGTGCCGAAGATTGAATAAAAATCTCTGTAAGGAAAAAGTCAGAAATGATATATATGTAGTGTATCTATATACATCTGTGTATCTAACTATCTATCAATATATATATATATTCTTTTACACTTTTACTCTTTTACTTGTTTCAGTCATTTGACTGCGGCCATGCTGGAGCACCGCCTTTAGTCGAGCAAATCGACCCCGGGACTTATTCTTTGTAAGTCTAGTACTTATTCTATCGGTCTCTTTTGCCGAACCGCTAAGTGACGGAGACATAAACACACCAGCATCAGTTGTCAGGCAATGCTAGGGAGACAAACACAGACACACAAACACAGACACAAACACACACACACACACACACACACACACACACGCATATATATATATATACATATATACGACGGGCTTCTTTCAGTTTCCGTCTACCAAATCTACTCACAACGCTTTGGTCGGCCCGAGGCTATAGTAGAAGACACTTACCCAAGGTGCCACGCAGTGGGGACTGAACCCGGCACCATGTGGCTGGTAGGCAAGCTACTTACCACACAGCCAGTCCTGCATATATATATATATATATATATATATTTTAACAAAGTAAACAACAGGCTAAACGGAGCACCGCATGGATAAGTCAAAGGTGCGAGAAAAAGAACACAACAAACAGAAATCCCCAAAAATAGACGATGGCACGACAAACGGTAAACAGGACAAAAACAAGATACACGGATCTTTCACCACCGATTTCCTCATCACTCGGAGTCCGGGGAAAGTCCTTATAGTTTCGCCCCTTATCTCCGAAACTACTCAAATCCGGCGGGTGCCAGGAAATTTAAGCTAAAAGCATTAAGCCTCCGGGAAAGGCAAATGAACGTATACAAGAACAAAAACTGGAGCGGACACAAATGCCTTCCACTGACAATCTACCTAACTCTCTGTTCGACGGTGGTACGGGTATCTACTATTATTCTCTATTATATATCTTCTACTAAAGATTTTCCTCAATTCTTCCTCTGCTATAATATGGCTCGTTCGCTGAGAAGTACACCATATGCCCTGCTATTGGCTATTTGCACATCTTATTTCCTTCTGTTTATGATACATTCAAGTACTCTGATGCAATAATTCTATTGCAATAACTCTACAATTAAGTAGAAATAATAAATTCCCTGCTCTAAATTAATGCAAATTATTCGCCTGTTCATTCGCTTTATCTATCTATCTATCTATCTATCTATCTATCTATCTATCTATCTATCTATCTATCTATTAATCTATTTAGATCGATAGATAGATAGATAGATATAGAGAGATAGTGTGTGTGTGTGTGTGTGTGAGAGAGAGAGAGAGAGAGAGAGAGAGAGAGAGAGAGAGAGAGAGAGACGCAATTATGCAGATAAACAAATTAGGTACATGAAATATATTAAATATATAAATATAATAGTTTAGGTATGAATTACACAATATGTATAAATGTATACATGCAAAACGAAAGTGAGTGGAGACTTTCAGATGATGAATTCTTAAGTATAAATATATAGGTATTTATATTAATAAGTCCAATTTATACACAGAGTACAAACGACAGAGAGAATTAAAGGGGTAGAAGGAAGGCGTTACAAGTCCAACAACTGTTTCTGGGGTCACGGCGATACATAATAACGTTTTTAGATTTAGTTCATTATAATATATGGCCGTATGGGTACAATCAACATTGGATAAGACGATCATCAGGGTAGATGAGATCTTACATTTCAGATCTTAATTTCGTCCATACCGCCACATATTTTGATGAACTAAACCTATCAACATTATTATGCATCACTGAGACTCCAGAAACAACTGTTCGACTTAAAACACTTCTATCTACCCTTTAACTTTCTCTCTTGTTTCTCTGTATCAGCTGGACTTATTAATATAAATATCTGCATATTTCTACTTAAAAATTCGTCACGTTTTGCAAATTTACATATATACATATTTTATATTACACACCCAAAGTAATACAGTTACACATTTAATATACTTAATATATTAGATGTAACTAATTTGTTTATCTGCATAATTGCCCCTATTCCCACTCAACTTAAATAATGTACATAATTCATCATCTCTTAAATATAGAACTGTATTCTATACACACACACACACACACACACACACACACACACACACACACACACACACACATACACACACACACATATATGTATATATAGTAGAAATATGTATATACATACATACATACATACATACATATATATATAAACTTATCCAACACAAGTGATGCAGCCACGATAATGAATTGTCAGCAAATATTTTATACCGTTTCTACAGACCTAGTTTTTGGTGAATGAAGGATGTCCTAGGGATATGTATGCAAAGTCGGCTGAAAACATACAGACATTTATTACAGTACAAAACAGCACACCCAAACACACACACACACGTATACATAAATTCATATACAGTGATATATATATATATATATATATATATATATATATATATATATAAATATACCTATGTACATAGTTATGTATGTATCTATATGTGTGTATCTCTCTCTCTTTCTCTTTATATATATGTATATGTAAATGGCAATTTCTATCTGTTTGCGGCTGTGTGTTTGTGAAATTGTTACTTTAACTCCTCTGAGACTATCCAACCGATCTTGATGTAACTTGGCAGGTGTTTGGAGCTTATGCCATGCGGTCACTTACGTACTGGGTATTTCAAAATAAATCGATAATTTTTATTCGCTATTGATTTTTAAAAAATCAATAGGACATGTCAATGCAAATTCTCATATGAATGTTATTTTCTGCCATAACTTTAAAAGTTTTCAACCGATTTTCTTCAAATGTCATCCACATATGGAATATGCGCTAAGGATGGGTTAAGACAAATAAATTTTTACCTAGGCCACTCAAGCAAAGCGTAAGATGATTTTTGATTGGCTGTTTAACGAAATTTGGCCTAAATTGTTGTGTGGTTAAAATGTTCATCAATTATATTAGCATTCAGTTTGCTGTAACATGTATTTTCTTAACACCTGCACTTAAGATTATCGATTCTAAACGTTGCGGCCTTATGTGCTAAAACATGTAACATGTACTTTCTTAACACCTGCACTTAAAATTGGCGGTTGTAACCGTTGCAACCGATATTTGATTCTCACGATCAGTGGAACTATATCAATGATACATAGTCACCAAATTAAGTGCCTTTTCTCTAAATAACATTTACTTTACTTTTCAAACTTTTGTTCCTTTTTCTCATAGAACTCCTTTACAATTCCCTTCTTTATGTTTCCATTGATTATATATTTGCAGCTTTCCACTCATCTGACCAAACGATCGTCATTTTTCCGATTTCACACATATTTGTATTATTGTTTCGTGAATGAATTTGCCTACGTCTTCTATTATCTGTCCTATGTCTTGATTTCATTTTTCGTCTGAGAGAAATTAAGCATTGTAATGAGTACTGGGAATATCCTCAGTTAGTATATATATATATATACATATATACACATAGAGAGAATGAGGGAGACAGATAGTTATATAAATTTGCCAATAAAACTATTACTTGAGTGGAAAACTAAATTATATTTTATTGCAAGAAATCAGAAAAGTAGGTGTGTGTGTTCTGAATACAGCATTTCAAACGTAATTATACTTGTACATCTCTCTCTCTCTCTCTCTCTCTCTCTCTCTCTCTCTCTCTCTCTCTTTCTGTCTATTAGCTTGTGCGTACTTACGTATGCAACTTCATATACGCGCCTGCGTGAGAGTATGTGTGTGTTTGTGTGTGCGTGTATGTGTATGAGTTTGTGCAAATTTAATGATTATTGACAATCTCATTATGTAGTTAGTCATTTACAATTAAACTTATAAATAAACATTTATTCTCTCTGATTTTTATGACTTCATGTCCACTTCATAGAGACTACAAGTGCTATTAGTAGCGGTTCAAATATACATATACACACATATACACGTACGTATATGCATATACGTTTAATAACCGTTTAACCCAGCTTCATATTACTTAAAGTTTCGTAAGTTTAGGACACGCTCACCTCATGAGTGAGGTGGAAAGGGCACCAATTGTTATAAAATATGTGTAATTCCAACGAAATGTGTTCCGTGTTACTTTCTTTCGTTTCTATCCATTTTTGAGTAAGATATTTCTCATTACGAACGTCAAATGCAGTGGTTTATTTACGACAGTCCAGTGACCTGGAGTATCCACGTTGGGAATCGCTTCATCGGGCAATTCGCATTGAGAGTCAGCCATAGTGATTTGTAACTTAATGAAAACCCATTGTTTATTATCGAATCGGCTTCCATCCAGTATGAATGCATGTATGTAGGTATGTATGTAGGTATGTATGAACGCATCTCGCTCTCACTTGTGTTTTTGTGTATGTATGTATGTATATATATATATATATATATATATATATAT
>NC_068997.1:2816958-2821852 GCF_001194135.2 Octopus bimaculoides
ATATATATATATATATATATATATATATATATATAATCCCTCTGACAGAGCTTTAATCACAGCTGAGTCTCCAATCATCGAACACAGACACGCGCTTTCATAGCAATTACTTAATAACACACCTATTTCTGTACCTACCTACCTATCTACCTACCTACCTACATGCACACATACATACATACATACATACATACATACATACATACATGGCTATATACATATACACCTAGACGCACATATATCCACACACACATATCTGTTCTCTTGTACTTGTTTCAGTAAATGGACTGCAGTTATGCTGGAGCATTGCCTTGAAGCATTGAGTCGAACAAATTAACCTCAGTACTTATTATTAAGGCTAATACTTACTATATTGGTATCTTTTGACGAACAACTAAGTTACAGGGATGCGAAAAATTCAATACCGGTTATCAAGCGGTTGTGGGAGACAAACACAAGCACAAAGGCATATATAAGCGCAAATATATATATATGAATAGGACGGAATTCCACACAGCTTTCGTCCATCAAATCAACTCAGAAGCCATTGCTTGGCCCGTAGCTATAGTATGAGACACTTGACCAAGGTGTCCTGCAGTGGGATTGAATCTGAAACCATGTGATTGCAAAGCGAGATTTAATCACACAGACACGCCTGCATTTATATATAAATCCTTTTCTGGTAAGAAGTTTGCATCCCAAACACATGGTTCCGGGTTCAGTCCCACTGCGCGGCAACATGGTCAAGTGTCTCCTACTATAGCTTCGGGCCGACCAAAGCATTGTGAGTGGATTTGGTTGGTAGAAACTGAAAGAATCCTTTCCTATGTATTGGTCTGTACACTTAACTAAGGTTTTATTCTGAAACACACGCGCGCATGTGTGTGCGTGTGTGTGTGTGAGTGTAAGTGTGTGTGTGTGTGTGTGTGTGTGTGTGTGTGTGCATGTGTGTGTGTATGTGTATCTGTGTGTCTGCGTTTACGTCCCTGTAACAGAACGGTTCGGCAAAAGAAACTGATAGAATAAATATCAGGCTTAGAAGAATAAACAGTGGGGAAGATTAGTTCGAGTAAAACATTCTTGAAGGCGGTACTCCAGTATGGCCGCAGTCTAATGACCTAAACAAGTGAAAGAGTAAAAGGGTATGATGTATGAAATTAAATGTTTACACGGAAAGTTGCCGTACGCTGTGTGTATTTCGGCCTAACATTTGTAGCTTTACTTATATTCAAGTAAAGGGGAAAGATCTCCTTCGGTCATGTATGATCATGAAATTGCACGTAGAAAGTTGCCCTCCGAGGCACAAGTCCAGTCATGGTTGTTTATGGAAGACCAGCAGTCGTCTATGCATATCAGCCTTTCCTGTCCACGCCACCGATATTGTCCAAGAGAAAGGCAAAGGGGCCGATACAGCTTGGCACCAGTGACGTCGCAACTCATTTCTACAGCTGAGTGAACTGGAGCAACGTGAAATAAAGTGTCTTGCTCAAGGACACAACACGCAGCTCGACCCGGGAATAAAACTCACTGCCTCATGATTGTGAGCCCGACGCTCTAACCACTGAGCCATGCGCCTTCATTATATTTAAGTATCAACGTGAATATATCTGTTTGAAGGGTCTCAATACTTGAAAATATGATCTAAAACACGCGCACGTAGACGGGAATTTATAACATAAACGTCAATATATTCAGACGTACGTTATAAAGTAAATAACACGGTTTTGACCACGTGGTTCAATCAATAATTAGGCATCAAGAAACGTCTATCTCACTGTCGTCGTCGTCGCCGTCATCATCACCATCACCATCATCATCATCCCAATACTATCAGCATCAATATCACCATCATCATGTCATCTACTACTAACATTTTTCTCTGTCTCTCTCCCCCTCCTCCTCCTACTTTTACAACATCCTCCTCCTCCTCCTTCTCATCATCATCATCATCCTCATCATTACCATCTTCATCATCATCATTCATTACCACCATCCGGATCGCAAACACCAAACTGCTATCCTCAAGTTTGTATGTCTCCAGTCAAAGATCCACCATTTTGTGTGTCCAAGATACAGGCCTTTACATTGTCTTCCTTGTTGATATGTTTTGATTATTTCGAAATTTATGAGAAGGATTTAATCGGAATTGCGAGAGAGAGACGGAGAGAGAGAGAGAGAGAGAGAGAGAGAGAGAGAGAGAGAGAGAGAGAGAGAGAGAGAGAGAGAGACGGAGAGAGAGAGACGGAGAGAGAGGGGGGGAGATATAGAGAGAGAGAGTGAGAGAAGGGGACACAGACAGAGAAGACGAGCGAGAGAGACAGGAATTATTTGATTCTATCTTTGCAGATTTGTATAGCTTCCACAAGCTTCCAAAATACGGTTTTGATTTATAACTTGGTAAACAAATAATTTTACACTTGTGTGTTTTAATTTAGTTCAGTCTGGTCTGCGAATATTCCATGGTGATCGATTTTTAATATGATATTCTGATATTCTTTCGACTGATCTTTGCTTTCCGAAGACAAAACCACTTCGAGGAAAAGAAAAATCTAAGATATGAGATTATATTATTATTCATTTGCTCTGTAGGTCTGAGAATCCCCCCCACCACATACATACGCGCACAGGCCCTCCAACACACACACGTACACACACATGCACACAGAATCTCGCAGCTGTATAGACACATGCATAAATACATAGTTGCATAGATACAAAACAGAGACACAGACTTACATTTGACAAGGAGAAGGAGAGAGATAGATTCTTGTATACATAAATGTATACATACATTCATAGATTCTGACATATGTACAGACAGACAGGGAGACATATAAATAAAAGTATACAGTAATGCCGACATACAAACAAATTTACGTACATATAAACATACATACCGGTACATATATACGAAATATACTTATACATTTTTCACATATATTTTGACTTAACACAAGAATTTTGTTTCTATGCCAATGTGCGTGTGTGTGCGCGTGTGTATGTGTGTGTGTGTGTGTGTGTGTGTGTGTATGTGTGTGTGCATGCGTGTGTGAATGCAAAAGTTTAGATAAAAGCGGAAGAGTGCGTATTTTTATAGAATTTCTCACTTATCTTCTTTAATATATTGTTATAGAGATAAAAACTGTTATTTCGGTATTAAAACACCCTATTCAAAATTTAGAAAAGCAGCAACAGATACAAAAATAACAAAGACATTACAATGAGGCATGAGAATTCTTAGGTTGTAAGGTTAGTATAACGTTCGCTTTAATGGTTTCTGCATGGTCATTTATGGTACAGTAAATGTTCCTAAGTACTTACCTCAGATTTTGATCGATGTAAAATATCTTCAGGTCGAAAAGCAACAATCTTGTATGAGAGCGTGAACGTTCATGTCATTGTAATATGTAAGCGATAGTTTGTGGGATTTTTCTTCCACCTCCTACTCTCTTTCCGTTCCTTATCTATATATACAACTCCTAGTTTTTCTGAATCGCACTAACGTTTTTCCCCATTCTTTACTTTTAAAACCCCATTCAGCTCGGTGGATATTTTTAACTGAATTATAATTGCGAGGTTTTATATGTACTTCCAAAACGATTAACCGAACAAAAGAAAAGAAAGTACCATTAGATTTTGTACAGATTATACTACCTGCCTTCACTGAAAAATCAATACGTAGTTTACAGCTGATATTTTAACGTTAGAAAGCCATATTCAAAACTTGAGAAGCTACAAAAGTTAGCAAAGAGATTATAATGGAACGTAATTTTAGGTTGATACACCCCGTATGATGCACACCCCATCCGTTTTCCTCTTCCTCACATCGTAAACTTCCTTGGATTGAAAGTTCTTTTTAAACTGGTTTCCTGTGTAAGGTTTTCAAGGTAGATTGTCTTTTTTGATATAGTGAAGCGTATCTCTTAATACTGGACAAATCATTGCGAATTAAACCTCTTTAGAAAAGTTCATTCCACTGAAGATTCCAGATAGCTGACAAGTGAACCTTACGCAAGGCGACAAGCTAGGCCATATGATATATTAATTTAATAGCAATTTCTATACTTGCTGTTATGCTCTAAATTTTGAATAACACATTTTAATACCATGATATCTGTTTTAAGCTACTTATCAAGTTATTCGAAGAGGTAGATGAAATATATTCTATAAAATACGCTGTTTGGCCTATTCATATATTTAATTATTTTGACAAAACACATAATGCAAAGATACAAAATTCTAATGCAATACAGGTAATTCATGCGTGTCAGTGTTTGTGTGTGTGTTTAAACAGGTGTGCATGAGCGTATGTCTGTATATGTGTGATTATGCGCATATATATATGAAGATGTATATGTATGTATATGCGTCAGTAAATTTCCATACATCAAATATGCAACACAGAAAAGCACAAACACAGACACACACATACATATGGAAATATATGTTTATATTTACGTGTAATTATGTGTGTATGTATATATCTTCTTTCTATTCTTTTATATCCTTTATTTGTTTCAGTCATTTGACTGCGGCCATGCTGGAGCAGCGCCTTTAGTGGAGCAAATCGAGCCCATGAGTTATTATTTGTAAGCCTAGTAAGTACTAGGTCTCTTTTGCCGAACTGCTAAGTTATGTGGACGTAAACACACCAGCATCGTTTGTCAAACGATGTTGGGGGACAAACACAGACACAAACACACACACACACACACACATATATATATATATATATATATATATATATATATATATATAGACATCTACATATATGTATATATATATGTAAATATGTTTGTGTGTGTATATATAAATAATATATATATACGTATATATGTATATATACATGCCTGTACACTTATTCATATCAATGAATATGCGAGCAAATATCTAG
>NC_068997.1:2823071-2831552 GCF_001194135.2 Octopus bimaculoides
TATATATATATATATATATATATATATATATATATATGCGCATGTATGTATATATTCATGGATAAAAATACATACATATATATGCATACATGCACATATGTGTGCGTGTGCGTGTGTGTCTATGAATTTTCATGGGACACAATATGAAGAAAATACATGAGTTCATAGCTCGAAAGCTGTTTCAGGAAGCTCGAATTTACGAAATAACCATATTAGTCATAATTCGCAGATGGGACATGCAAACATTTTATTGCCATACAAGCAATAAACGCTCAGATTGAGATATTACGACAAGTTTCCCTCGTCAAGAGAATATTAGTAAGAACGTATCATAGAGTAGTGTCAAATACCTAATCGGTTAAAGAAAGAGAGAAGGTAGGACAATAACGAAAAGCAGGGAGAGGGAGAGGGATTTCAACAACACAGGAAAGAAGGAATAAGGGATATTAAACAGAGATATTAAATAAGAAAGTTAATTTAACACCAGTATGGTTATACAAACCACACTAGTAGTGAAGGACAATAAATCAGTTAGGAATGGCAACTGATCAGAGAAGAGGAGATAAGCAATGAAGGCATAGTGTTATGGCGGGAGCAACGGAGAAAGGTATTCTGAGATAAGGAGAATGTGGTGCGAAGAAAAATAGTGCTAGCAAAGTAAAAAGTTGAGCCGGAATAAGGACTTTCTGTTTATGGTAAGGTTAACAGGAGTCCGCATCTGTTACTCGTATATATATATATATATATATATATATATATATATATATATATATATATATATACACATACACACATACACTCCCTACATACATATATGCATCCAAATGTATGTGTGTTCGTGTGAGTATCCATGATTCAAATCGCAGGACTTCTATCTCTTTCGAATTTTCTATTTGTTCGAAAATTAAAATGTCTGTCTCTTGTGATCTCTGTACTCATCATCGATCAGCTTTATCTCTCATGCTGTCATCACGTGACGCTGGTGTTATTGATGCATATTCAAATAGAGCTGCTACTGTTGTTGTTGTTGTTGTTGTTGAATATAAACCACTCTCAATAAAAGTAAAAAAAAAACATGAAAAATACTTGTACTAAAAATATTCCTATTGTATAAAATAGGACTTCCTCCTTGATTGGAGCAAAAATCTGACGGTGTAGAGCATCTTATTCGTTGAGACAGCCATTCAAAAACAAGCAGATGTTTCGGAATGCATGAATCAACTGGAAGAAATCGATTAAACTATGAAGCTAAAATAATAGAAAGTGATAGATTAGCAGCAGATGTCTATGGTTTGGAAACAACTATAAGAAATATAAGCATTGCGATGGTAGAAATGGAATGAATGTATTCTTGTTGAATGGATTGAAGATTGCAATCAAAAAGTACTATTCAAGCAGAAGCCTTCAGTATATTTCCAGCCGTACTAAGCAATGTTAATCAAACTATCATTGGTGAGGCATTTATTAGAAGTACTGGCTGGTTATAATTTATTTTGGAATTAAGAATATAGCAATACAATGTAAAGATTTGTGGAAAATCAGTCACTGATGATAAAGAATACAGAGCAAAGCATTCTTTTTTTTAGACTAAAGGAAAATAATTACAGGCGAGATATAGTGATCGGCCGATACGGATGGAACCGGATGACTGGAAAACAAAGAAGTCTTGAAAAATGTCTACCAGGTCTTAAAGTTTTCAAAGTCCGTTTGATTCTTTTGTTTGGAGAAATTACAAGCAGAGATTTTAAGATAAAAGCCTATTATCATCATCTTTTATCGTTTATCTTTTACTTGTTTCAGTCATTAGACTGCGCCCATGCTGGAGCACCGTCGTGAAGACTATTTAATCAAATGCTTACTTTTTGTTAAGCCTCTTACTTATTCTATCGGTCACTTTTGCTAAGCTACTGGACGTAAACAGACCAACACCAGTTGTCAAGCAGTGATAGTGGCCAAACACACACGCACGCGCACGCACACACACACACACACACACACACACACACATGTAGAGATAAATAGATAGATAGATAAATATACGACGAGTTTCTTTCACTTTCCGTCTACCAAATCCACTTAATGTTTGACCAGCCGGAGGCTATAGTAGAAGTCAGTTGCCCAGGCTGCCACCATGTGGTTAGGAAGCAAATTTTAGTGGACCAACAACAGACCTTGGGTATTTAAAATTTCAATTTGCAGAATAGAAATGTCCACATATTTTTATCCAGTTACTGAAATATTTTGTACGCGGAGAAACCTTGTATTTAATGTTTTTTCATTCTAACTTTAGCTGTTTCGGAATGTCATTATCAAATGATGCTGTGAAAATATGCTCCAGCATAGCCGCAGTCAAAATGACTGAAACAAGAGAACATCTTTTATGCCACATATGACGTCATTATTACATTAAGGTTAATGGCAGCGAGCTGGCAGTGTCATTAGCATGCCGGGAAAAAATCTTAGCGGCATTTTGTCTGTCCTTAGGTTCTGAATTCAAATTCCGCCGAGGTTCATTTTATCTTTCATCATTTCGGGGTCGATAAAATAAGTACCAGTTGAGTACTGGGGTCAATGTAATCGACTATGTCCCTCTAGGCACAAGGCCCGAAATTTTGGGGGAGGAGGCATTCGATTAGATCGACCCCAGTATGCAAGTGGTACTTAATTTAGCGCCATTTCTTTCGACTGAGCGTTCAGACTTCAAACGCCATCGATGTCGACTTTGCCTTTCTACCTTTCGCCTACAATTGCTGCCCTTACTCCAAAGTCAGAACGTATTATTAGAATCAATGAAACAGGAAATAATTGCAACATTTAAAACTTATGAAAAATCATAATTAAAGGTAATTATACCAAAGGAGTGTAAGTGTGATTTCTCTGTTTGACTTCTGGAAGGAAAGTCAAGAACACATGACATTATTTTCCAATGTTGGAAATAAGAAATATCATTCAGCTTGAATGGGCATTTTTATAGTTCCAATATCAAAGCATTTTTGAAAGAACTTCTTCTCAGGTGCCAGTTGGTGTTGAAGAAATAACCCACCCACATTAAGAAAGAGACAAAAAAAACCCAGTTTTGTGATGATAAAGTTACTCTATGGCTTGGTCAAGCGACATATGGAAGAATTACATACTGGTGACCATTTTTCTTCAGATGAACAAATATTCAAAGACATAGAATCAAATAAGATGCCAATAAATAGATGAAAGATTTTTGCAAAGAATATGACAACATGTTTAGAAGTTTGGATATATTGAAATAAATTATCATAAAAGCCAATCTCAACATCAAAAGAATCATAAAATTCTGCTGAGCTTGACAATATTCTTCAGCCTTACAAATGTAATCATGAAACTTTAAAGAAAGAAAGAAAGCTTGAAGCAACTTATTTTATTGAATTGTTTATAGAATAGCAATAAATTTCATTGTATTTATTTTGTGATGTCACCATTTAGAATATACTCACATTTTTACGTTCCTTTGTATTATAATATAATTAAACTTTTTAACGCAAATATTAAGATTTCGTTTCACAAAATAAGATATATTTAGTTGTACAATTTATACAGTTAGTAATAAAATTAAATGATATGTTTGAGATGGTGGTCTTTATCGGCATAAATGAAAACATGAAACGGAAACGGAGAAACGGAAAATATTATTTGTGCACATTTGCGTTCAGCATGCGAGCGGTTTCTCACTATGGTTCATTAAATTAAAAAATTGTAATGAATTTGTTTTGTGAAAATAAGGAAGTGTTGTTAATTATTTATATAGTAAATTATATGAATAATAAACAAATTCTAATTATTTGTTTTTACGTCTGTTGTAATTTGCAACGAATTTGCAAAAGCAACGTATAACAAGACTCTATTATGCGTTTCCTTTCGTCATTTCCCATA
The DNA here is from genome assembly GCF_001194135.2 of Octopus bimaculoides. Classification (NCBI taxonomy): domain Eukaryota; kingdom Metazoa; phylum Mollusca; class Cephalopoda; order Octopoda; family Octopodidae; genus Octopus; species Octopus bimaculoides. The sequence goes on from NC_068997.1 coordinate 2,826,975, forward strand.
CATTTTTCATTTCGTTTTGGATTCCACTTCGACAGGTATGAGATCGTCATAAAGATACCAAGAAAAAAGATTATTGAATGAATTCGTTTCTATTGTCTTTTGTCTTTGAATCATAACCAAGGCCTTCGTTTCCTGAGACATTTGAAGGAAGTGGAATAATTATGTTGGTGAAAGTGTGTCCTGGTCATGCTGGGCAACACCTTGAAGAACCTTTTTTAGTCGAATGAATCGACCTCCGGACTTATTCTTTAAAGCCTTGTACCTATTCTATCGTTCTCTTTTTGCCGAACCACCAGCTATGGGGACGTAAACAAACCAGCACCGGTTTTCAAGCAGTGGAAGGGGCAAACACACACGCACACGCACGCACGCACACACACACACACACACACACACACCACACACACACACACACACACACGCACGCACGCACGCACGTACACACGCACGCACGCACGTACGCACGCACGCACACACATATCATCTAACTCATTTAGATCGGCCAGGAAGTCTGGTGCCGAATCGACACCGCTGGTCGCAGCTCTCGCCATTCTCTTCCACGTTGTTCCAAAAACTTTTATAAAAATCATCTTCCCAGCTGACAACTACATGGGTGCACCGATTGTCTGTAAACTTTGCGACATGACCTGCCCACCATAGCTTTGGCATGGTGGTACTCTGCGACGACGTCCTTCACTCCAGTTCTATCCCTGATCTCTTCGTTTTGGTTGTGATTTTTAGCGAGGTTCCCAACATGACCTTTCCATGTGTGTATATATATAGATTATGATATAAATTTGCAGTAGTAGGCCGCGTGTAGAGGTATATAATGTACTGTTCTGTGATGGTAAGATCAACAAAAAAAGTACTGCCTGTGGTGAGAGATAAATAGTGTTTATCTATCTATCTATCTATCTATCTATCTATCTATCTATTTATTTATTTATTTATTTATCAATATATATATATATTATTTATGTACATGTGTGTAATTATGTATCTTTGTATGTATATATGTATCAGCAAATGTTTGGATGGAAGGCTAGATGGATCAGCGTAGTGGTGAATAGGATCTGGTCTGCCATACTTATTGTTCAACAGCCCGAAAAATAAAGCTCAGCCAGGTGGTTGAGACAAATGACTTCTGCCTACTCTGGAGAGTAATTAAGTTGGTCTTTTAATGCTTTGAATTGAAAAGTGAGCGCAGTAATGACCCGCAGAAGTTTCTATTTCAATAATAAGCTGCGAAGAAGGCGGTGAGATGATAGCATTGTTAACAGAATCGTTGGTTACATTTCATCTTCCTTTACGTTCCGGGTTCAAATTTCGCCGAGGTCGGATTTCTTTTCTTAGTCCTTTCAAGGTCGATAAAATAAGTACTAATTGAGCACTGGGATTGAAGTAATCGACTTACCCACTTCCTCCATATTGCTGGCCTTGTGCCAAATCTTGAAACAAAAATTAAGTTCGGAAGACTAATAAATATCTGCCATTTTAACACAGAAAATGTACAGAAATGTTTCAGTCATTTGACTGTGGCCATGCTGGAGCACCGCCTTTTGTGTGAAAACCCCTGGCCTAGAAAACAGGGACACGTTATCAATAATTAAACCAATAGATTACAATCAAGCATTCTGGAATTGATGGGGAGGAGGCGGAAATAGATTAAGGAGGGCTAGACAATGTTTATCTTACTGATTGGTGATCGATAACTACAGGTTACACGGTGTATTACCTCATTTATACCGAATAATGATTCCTACCTAAGTGCGAGTGTGATGTGTGTGTGTGTGTGTGTGTGTGTGTTTATGACAGCTTTAGTTAATAACTGTAATATCAAAAGAATTTGTCTTGTTATATTGCAACATTTAATTGATTAGTCCACATTAATTCCGATCCATTTAGCGATTCTCTGAAGTGGTACTATTCTGTAAATAAAAACGGCCAACAAATGCAAAATTTGTTCAAACTAACAACTTCTTAACTGGTTTGTTCTTCTGCCAGATCGCAATATTTGCTGTGGCAGTTGCAACAAAGTCTGTCTTGTAACTGTTCGCGAAAGCAAATAGACACGCAAGAGTGGCAGTGAGTCTGTGTGTGTGTATGTGTTTGTGCTAATGGGTAGCAGAGACAGTACGTATGTGTTTGTTTCTGAGCGGAATGATGACGAAACTGTGAACGGTACGTGTGGGTGTATGCATATATATGCATGTGTGTGTCTGTGTGTGCGTTGTGAGTGAGCGTGCTTGAGCGTATTTGTATGTACGCGTGTGTATGTGTGTGGTTATGTATTTATATATACATACATAAAAGCGTCCATAAGTGTGTGTTAATGATGAATATAATAGGGCTGCCTAAATTGTTTCGTAATGTTTCTAATGGAGTTATCACTCTCAATCGTTGTTAAACTTTTGAGAAGTTGAAGCTGGTTATTCGTGTTTAACACTTTACGCTATATATATAACCATAATTTTGAAAGATAAAAGTATAAAAAACCGCATAATTTATGGGATAACCCAATACACACACACCTTATCATCTTCCATGGTGACTTATCATTCACTCTACCCCTCTTCCCACTCCAGAGTGAGTTAAGTCTTCAGAAACCTTAAGCCCTAACTCTTTTTCGCCCACGGTGAAGCCTGAAGGATATACTGCAATTATTTTGGCAGTGATAACATAAAGGTCTCTTAGTACTTTAGTTGTTCAATGCGACAGAGTGTTGTCAAAGATTATCTGAGTATTTTTGATAATTCTGTCCAACTACCACACAAACATTAATCCGTGATGTTAGCGCAGGACGATAAGGCACCATTCGCATGGTTAAATAGTTCAGCACTGCTACCAATGCTACTAAAGTGAGGTCGATCCATAGGACTGGCCCCAATAATCAACAGATATCAATATAATCGAACGTTTATGGTGCATTGTCGTGCAGCGAGCGATGAGTCACTGAAAGAGCTAAAGCAGGTTTTACTTGAAGGGTGTTTCAAAATTCTATCACTTAAATCCTGTACGTCTCAATTTCTCAACACATTAAATATATGATTCTTGCCCAAGGTGGACCAACTACATAACACACACACACACACACACACACACACACACACACACACACACACATATATATATATGCATTTGTGTGTATATAATAAACGCGTTTATATATGCGTGTGTATACATGTAACATATGAATACACATATATACGCATACATACATGCATTCATACATACATGCATACATGCATACATACATACATACATACATCATATATACATGCATACATGCATACATGCATACATACATACATGTATGTATGTATGTATGTATTTATAGATCGAAGATATTATAGACTACAACGCTGAAAAATCAGGAAAATACTTCATACATTTTATACATAGATCAATACTTTATTATATTAACCAGGTGATGCCTGATGCCTTGCAATAAATAGCACGACTATTTCAATAAATTCTTGTATTTCTTCAAAGGCCTTTGAAGAAATGCGAACGTATTGAAACAATTGAATCATTGTTAGGCGTTATCTATAAATAAAAGTTATAAATGGGAATATTCATATACATATATATACACAAATATGTATGTATATATATATATGTGTGTGAGTGTGTGTGTGTATGTGTGTGTGAATATGCATATGAATATATGCGTGTGCGTGTGTGCGTGTGCGTTTAATGTAAGAGAGAGGGAGAGAGAGAGGGGACATTCAGATATCAGATCTTATATTGCGGTTACTAATATTGTCTTGCAATAAATGCATTTTTGAAAAAAAATTCTTTTGAAAGATGTACATTAGAATACATAGAATACAACTTAGTTGTTAATTCTACATAAATTTATTATTCGAAATGCAAAATTCTTTGTGAAGAACCTTTCAAAACAATACTCGCCAAACAGATGTTGCCAGGAAAGGTGGTGCACCTAGCTTTCAATTCGTGAATACGTGAACAAGCAACATATATGTGATATATATATATATATATATATATATATATATACACTCTGTTAATAAAGCTGCAAAGGCATCAGAAAAGCTGTTACTCAGAGTTTCACGTTCCCGTTCGTCGAACAGTATATATATATATATATTGCTACTGGTAAGATTAGATGAGTTCGGCAATTAAACCTTGTAAGTTTAGACTCTAATGTTAATCGCATTAAGATTAGAATCGAAACTTATGTGTGGCTTATCTGTAACCGATGATGAGCTGTGACGTTATACAAAGAACACAGCAATAATGCTATGAGAAAAGAACATGGACATAAATTGGTACGTCTTTATTCCAGTTTTTACATATGTGTTAGTATTTGCCACACCTGACGTCACACTACATATGCAACCAATAGCTGCAGCTTATGATGCAAACATGGAACAAACACATCGTTAGACAATTTCTTTGTCGATTGTCTGATGATGTGCTTCTTCCGTGTTCGCCTCATAAACAACGCTTACTAGTTGCATCATATCTTGCCGAATATTGAACATATATAACAGTGAGAGTAAGGGAGCATCAACTTACGCCTGTGTTCTTGTCTCGTACTGTGTGTATATATAT
>NC_068997.1:2832468-2835513 GCF_001194135.2 Octopus bimaculoides
TATATATATAGGTGGTAAATGAAAGACGGATGATGGAATATACGAGAATTTTTATTATTAATTACAGCATTTGTTTTGATATATCTAGCATCGATCCCTGACGGATGAAGCACTTAAAAGCTGGTTCAGGAGTATCCGGTGGTGCAGATGTCTCTCATCGGGTGATAAATTGATGCAACTCGTTCAAATAACATTTCCGTAATGTATCTTCTCATTTCGTAGAAAGAAAAGCAGCAAAACGATGGAAATATCTCCATTTATATAGAAGATTAAAATAAAATCACAGATGCAAAAATGAAGCGAACGCGTAATGCAGTGAGAAAAGTATTAATAAGGAGCGTTAACAGATATGGATATATAAACGCCCTCGAGTAAGCTGCATGGCACGTGTACAGTCGCTCATACAAGGATCCGCGAAAGTGTATGCATACGCACACTAGTGGTTTGGTGCACTCACGATCACAAAGCGAGTTAAATAGCTACTTGATGTTTATAAGAATGGGGATGTTAAAGTTAAACTGAATTCATCCATACCTTAAGGTAAATTATGTTAACAGTTACTCAAATTCATTCCCACTGCATTATGCGGAAGTACATTTATATGCGTGTAGGCATCTTGGGAGTCTTTCAGAAATTCTATTAATGATCTTCTCATTGGTCCACAAAATAGGCAGAGATTCATCGGAGCAGAGTCGGCTTCTCCTGGAAATGATATTGTATGGTTTCGCGTGCCTTACTATGGACCAAGTTATGTTGTACTTAGTTTTATCTTCCTTCAGTCGCCATACAAAATCGGCCCAAGATGTTGAATGTCTCTTATTGATTCTTTTGAAGCTGGAGACATGGTTGCGATAATGATTCTTAAATGAATCAACCGTCTGCCTAATGTAAACATACGTACCTTGTGTGCCCAGTATAGTTATATATATAATTTGTATTCATACAGAGGTTCATCAATGCGCATTTTGAGTTTTCACTGCATGTGCATTTATCATATTTATTTGTATATATGGCAGTTCCGACTTCATTTTCTGACGTTGTTACCGTATTAGCTATATCATAAGTATTTCTCCTTTTACAATCAGGCGGTAACTGGTGCTTTTCATACATATACATACACACACGCACGCATATATATATACACACATAGTACATATAAAACACACACAAATAAATGTTTTGTTTGCTCCGTGTAGAAATTCTTTTATCACAACCACTACCACTATCGCGCTGCTACATCATCATCATCATCATCATCATCATCATCACAAGTCTGTTATTCTGTCTCTCCCTTCCTCTGTTGTACCCCTCCTCACTATCGCTTTGTCCATCATCCATCTCTTTCTGTTCATATATCTTACCATGAATGTATGCGTGAATGCATCTATCTATCTATCTATCTATCTATCTATCTATCTATCTATCTATCTATTTAGCTAGCTAACTAGCTGTCTGTCTATCTATTTGTCTATCTGTCTGTCTATCTGTCTGTTTATCTGCCTGTCCACCTACCTACCTACCTACCTACCTACCTACCTACCTACCTACCTACCTACCTACCTATCTATCTATCTATCTATCTATATATCTATCTATCCGTCGGTCTATAATATATTGGTGTGTGTATGTATCAATAACTATCTATATGGATATGAATTTACATGTCGAGCTTGCTATGTAGTTTATAGTAAATATTTCATTGTAGCGTGGAGAGTCTTTTAATATTTATGCTTTGTTTCTGTTTTTCTTCATTCCTTATCTCTATCGCTTTGGGTACGTAATAGCAATCCACGGGGAACGGGAAAGAGGCAGGAATAAACTGACAGATAGATAGATAGATAGATAGATAGATAGATAGATAGATAGAGAAAGAGGTAGAGAAAAAAGGAGAGAGAATGAGGGAACATATTATTTGTAGGTTGATTTCTTTTTCAGATAAGTTCTTCACAATTGTCTTTGACACTGACTTGTGGCAATGATTTAGTTGCAGGAACTCCGACAATCGAAAGACGATGCTGTATCACTATTGGACAAGTTTCATGTAATAGCTTTAGACATGCAAACCGAGAATCTCTGAACAATGAATAGAAAAGATACAATAAGAAGACAGCTCAAGAAAACCTACAGACATTTAAAAACATAAAATAGACATAAATATAGACGAAGACACTCCGAAACAAACTAAATATAAGATTCCCTAACCCTATCAAAGAAAAAAAATTTAGAAAACAAACAGAAAAATGGAGAGCAAAATAAAACGTGAAGCAGTAAAGACTGGAATTCGTGTTAAAATATTGGCATAAGCTGTGGTGTTTTACAAATCTTAGTTATTGGCCTCCTTTATATATAATAGAACATCGAATGAAAAAGAGAAAAATTGCACATCAGCCGGAAGAAGAAAATTATTTCGAAACATAATGCTCACACGAAAACATTGTAAACAATACGGCTGGCTATGTTTTTCCTTCTATCGTATACGTGTGATAGAGAGGCGAGAGAGAGAGAGAGAGTGTGTGTCTGTGTGTGTGTGTAGGCGTGTGTGTGTGCGCATGGTGTGTAGGCGTTTGTGTTTACATACAGAAATAAACACACACACACACACACACACACATACACACACACACACACACACACACACATACATATATATATATGTATGTATGTATGTTATATCCATGTCTATATTAATATACAAACATATACGCATGTGCATGTATAAATATATATATATATATATATATATATATATGTGTGTGTGTGTGTGTGTGTGTGTGTGTGTGTGTGTGTGTGTGTGTGTCTGTGTGTGTGTGTATACATACATGGACGCGAACACACAAACGCACAAACGCAATTGCACACACAAACACAGATATATGTATATAATTTTATTTTTCTGACGTCTTCAATAGTTTTTCTCGCGTTTGTGTTATCTAATATATACACACAAAGACTTTTATTACCTATATGTATACATCTCTCTCTCTCTCCCACTCTCTCTCTCTCTCTATATATATATATATATACACACACACAGGCATACACACA
>NC_068997.1:2835523-2835871 GCF_001194135.2 Octopus bimaculoides
TATATATATATATATATATATATATATATATATATATGTATGTATGTATATGAATGTATGTATATGTATGTATGTTTATGTATGTATGTATGTATGTGTATATATATGACTATGAATGTCTACGTGTGCACATACACACATACGCACACATCCTGTTGTAATGCTGGCGTGACTTTCAACTTCGTATGTTACTTTATTAGTTGCTTACAGAGATTCCTTGCCATCTTTTCTTATACATGGAAACTGCAAACTGAAAGCTATATATAAATACACACACATCTTGTTCCCTATACATATGTGTTTGTGTGTGTGTGTGTGTGTGTGTGTGTGTGTGTGTGTGTGTGTGTG
>NC_068997.1:2835881-2838812 GCF_001194135.2 Octopus bimaculoides
GTGTGTGTGTGTGTGTGTGTGTGTGTGTGTGTGTGTGTGTGTGTGTGTGTGTTTGTAACTGTGTGAGAGGTTACATGTGTGAGTCTGTGTGAATATACTTATACATACACATGTACACTCACACACACGCGTGTGTGTGCGCATGTGCGTAATAGTGTGTGTGTCTGTGTGTATGCATATGTACATGAATGTGAGTACACACGTGTTTGCATCTAGATACACGAGGAATAAAATAAATTAAATATAATATAAACACATACTAAATTATATTCCGGTTTGTCATTTTTCTTTTCTTTTCTGCGAAATGTCAAATATTATTCAGATGTCGGTTTCTTCTTAGACACTGAGGGAAATGATTTAAAGAGGGTAGTGTTTAGGTGTTTGTATATATATATATATATATATATATATATATATATATATATATATATATATATATATATATATATATATATATATATATATATATGTATACACACACATACACACACACATACACATATAATATAATATGATGGGATATAATTAGAAGACAGATATACATGTTTTAAATTGAATGCAAAGTTTCGAGTCGAATATGTTTATATAAGGAGAGAAATTTGACAAGATTCAAAGAAGGAAAGGAAAAAGAAAAGGAGAACAAGAAAGGATTCAGATAAAAGATATTATGATTGATCCTCCCTCTTCTCGTCATCATCATCATCGTTACCAGCGCTCCCACGATCACCATTATCGAAGTAGTTATTTTGTAGTAGGATTTGCTACGGACCAAGCTAAAGGAAAAATTTGAAAAAAATGTAATTTCTAAAGAATAAATGTAAAACAAATTGAAAGAAAAAACGGAATTAACCAGTGTCACCCACATTAAGAATAATGTACAACTCTCACTTCATCCAAAATATTTAGATATAAGTTCCAACATAGCTCTGTTGGTTCCAGCGCCAATCTACGAGGGTCGGCTCAAGTATAGGCTGACTATGAAGGAGTGATGCTAGACCTGTGAAATCATGCATGCATTAATTTCAGCTCATCTTAATAACTGTGTTATTTCTTTCCAGGTAAAGGGACATTTGATTGTCGAAGGAAGACTTCAAATGTAAGAAGTAACGACTTCACTTGAAAAGGGACAGAATTGGTACTTGCAGAAATGGGGTCTAACCCGCAAGGACATTCACGCTGATATGTTTGCAACATTAGGGGATGACATTCCAGCTTTATCAACAGTCCAAAAGTTGGGCAGCTAAAATTAGGAGGTGAACAGAGAGTCTTGAAAATGACCCAAGCTCTGGATATCCTGGAACCGCTACCGCCAAGGGAAAACATTGACACTGTTCACCGCTTGGTGCTGGGGGATAGGCAATTGACTATAAATCAAATAGTCAATGCTATTAGCATATTCTTTGAGAAAGTTGAGAATACTCTGCACAATGCACTTGGCATGACGAAGGTTTGTTGTGCTCTGCGGGTGCCACGTCTTCTGACATCTGATTAAAAGCGCAGCATACTGATCTCATCGCGGAAAATATCTGACATTGTTTCAAGCTGATCCAACTGGTTTCTTCGAATAGTTTCTAACTCACGATGTGTGTTGGCTTCATCACTTTGAGCAAGAGACAAAGACAAAGACAAGCTCAACGTAACGGATTCCCCTCCTCCTCACACGCTCCAAGGTCATGGTCGTTTCATCTGCAGGGTTTGTGTTCATTGAGTATGTTCAAAAGGGTCACACCATCAATGGAGAGGACAATGCCAGCTTAGTGAGATAAAAGGCTATCAAGATCAAACATATAGGAAAACTGACGGAAAGGGTCTTGTTTCGTCAGAGCAATGCTCCAGCACACGAATCCTTGGTTTCCATGGCTGGTGTGTGTGACTGTGGCTTTGAACTAGTTGATATACCTCCCTATTCTCCTGTTCTGGTCTCCGTCTCCTGGTCGTTTCGGTTTGCATGGTTCCTCCGAAGGTACTCTTCACCGAAAAGCATGGAAGAAATGTGTGAGCCACAAGGGGCATTACGTTGAAAAATAAACCTCATTTGGTCAGCCTATGAACATGTAGTAACTGGAGGTCTCAAGCTCAAACCCGGAGTTTATTAATGCTGTTTTTTTTGGCGGTGCCCCAGCATGGCAACGCCTCTCCAGGTAAAACTATTCAGTATACCTAAGTACGAAACGCGTTTCTTGTAAATCCGCACGATGGACGATGTAGTATACTTATGTTTTTGAAAAATTTTCATTTTGTAATTTGGCGAACTTATTCACACCTGGCACCAAGCTGGTATGTCTTTTACTTGCAAACAAGAAGAAATCGGAAGACAGAACCTTCAAACTGAACCAATTAGCAGGAGACCTTGGGGGTAAACCAAGAACGAAACAGTTAGATAATATCGGTAGTCTCAGTTGGTCACGCTTGGGAATGTAGCTAGAAAACATATGACAGTTGTTTCTAACAGGACCCAGTGGAGTAAGTACTAAGGTCTTTCACCATCCTGAATACCCTCCCAAGGATACTGGACGGAGAAGATGGATGGTTGGATGAGATGAATATATTATTTTCATTTACTTATTATTATTATTATTATCTTATTCTGAATAATCTAGTGTCTGAGAAGAAACTGCTGGTTATTGCGACGAAGTAATGTTCTCAAATTACGCACACAAACACCTATACACACACACAAGCACTAACTCACAGACACACATACACACACATGCATATATGCATAGACTACACAGATGTTATATTAATTAATTTCTAACACACGTTCATACTTAATACACACTCACACACACACATATATATATAAGTATATATGTGTGTATATATGTATGTGCATGTATGTATGTACATACATAAGTACATTCAATTATACATACCTACACACACACCCACACACATATATATATATATATATATATATATATATATATA
>NC_068997.1:2838957-2839878 GCF_001194135.2 Octopus bimaculoides
ATACATACATATATTTATACACATATATACATATACATATGTATATTTATGTATATTTCTATGTATGTATGTATTATATGAATGCATTTACGTAGGTAGGCATCTCCTGGGAGATAATTCTTTTTTGTGAGTCAATAATTATTATATTACAATCTACTGAATACTTTTTAATAACAGTGTTATAAAAATTCTGCCCACATCTCCACATCTCTTCATATACACTCAACACGCCCTTCTTCCGGTATCCACCCTTCACACTTATTTCTTCATATCCATCCCAGATAAGTGTAAAAAGGTTAAAGGTCAGTTATTTGATTGCACTTCCAGACACGAGTCAACTCCAAATCTATTCCTCTTCATCGGATCTTTCCCTTTGTCTTTCTCTCCCTCTTTCTCTTCTCCCCCCTCTCTCTCTGACGTATTACTTCTTATCTCGGATGACATTTATTCAATAATCATTCAGCTTATTACTTATAATGATGTGATAACTGTCTTTCGCACACACTCACACACACACACACACACACACACACACAGAGCAACGCACACACAGAGCAACACACACACAGAGCAACACACACATAGAGCAACACACACACATAGAGCAACACACACACAGAGCAACACACACATACACACACACACATACACGCAAACACACACTCAGAAGGCATATACATGCATACACACATGCACGCATATAAACACAGCATGCACACACAGATGTGAACGCAGACATACATATGCATAGAAGTGGCTGTGTGGTAAGTAGCTTGCTTACCAACCACATGATTCCGGGTTCAGTCCCACTGAGTGGCAGTTTGGGCAAGTGTCTTCTACTTTAGCCTCGGGCCGACCAAAACCTTGTGAGTGGATTTGGTAGACGGAAACTGAAAGATGCCCGTCGTATATATGTATATA
>NC_068997.1:2839896-2844087 GCF_001194135.2 Octopus bimaculoides
TATATATATGTATGTGTGTTTGTGTGTCTGTGTTTGTTCCCCCACCATCGCTTGACAACCGATGGTGGTGTGTTTACGTCCCCGTAACTTAGCGGTTCGGCAAAAGAAACCGATAGAATAAGTACTAGGCTTCCAAAGAATAAGTCCTGGGGTCGATTTGCTCAACTAAAGGCGATGCTCCAGCATGGCCGCAGTCAGATGACTGAAACAAGTAAAAGAGTAAAAGAGTAAAAGAGTATTCATAAGAAGCAAAAATGACTGCCTTTTGTTACCCTATCAGAGCCAGGTGGAATTTGAACTCACGGTCCTGATACATCTGACGTAAATACTGATGTGTTTTTCTTCCAGTCCAGTAAACTATCAGCTGCTATATTTTTCCTGTCTGATTTAACGTTGTCTGCTGGTATAGTTCTTCCCGCGCTCTGAGTTCAATCCCACAGAAGTTAATGGTGGAAAAATTATCCTTTCTTCTTTCTCCCTGTTTATTTCACTCTGCTTCTATCTTTATGTATCTGTCAGTTTGTGTCTTTCTCTCTGCTTTACTCTCTCTCTCTCTCCCTCCCTCTTTCTCCCTCTTTCTTTCTCCCCGTGTTTGTTCGTCTGTTTCTTTTCTTTCTCTTTCCTCTTCGCATTCTATATCTGTGTCACTCTCTCTTGTTCCGTCTCTCACACGCACAGGTTCTCTGTGTTTGTCTGTTTCTCTTTCTTTCTCTTTCATTCTCTATCTTTCTCCTTGCCTGTCTGTCTTCCCTTTGCTCTCTTACTCTCACCCTCTCTTTCTTTCTCTCAATGTCATTCTCACTGTTCCACTGCTTCTCTCACCCTCCATCTCTATGTCACTCCGAGTACACAATAGCCACCAAAATGATACTAGGACAAAATTCTCCGGAAGACAACCCCAGCCCGCGGAAAATATCCATCCCGGACAAAATCCTCCGGCAGTCAATATCCCCCTGGATATTGTTCTTTCTTTACAGTAAAAATATTTTAGGAAAGTTAAATTTAAATAAAAAAAGTTTGAAATATTAATTTATATTTTTTTTTAAATTCATCCGGGGGAATTTCGTCCTCGAGGGGATTTTGCTATCGTCGATTTTGTCCTGATATCCATCAAAAGTGGTGTTTCTATTATTAACTTATATAACGGGGACGAGCTGTTTGAACCGTTCGAGCGCCGGGCGAAATGCTGAGCGGCATTTCGTGTGTCTTCACTGAGGTTGCCTTTGCTTTTATAAATTTCGAGGTCGATAAAATAAGTACCAGTTGTGCATTCGAGTCAATGAAATCAACAATTCCCCTCCCCCGAAATTACTGGCCTTGTGCCACAATTATTGTCATCTGGTGTATTCACATTGGTGCCTTCATCATGTAAAACAATACCCAAAGGAAACGAAACTGCAATGGCTGGTATGGAGCTAAATGACAACAACCATATCAACAACAACAACAACAGCAACAACAACAGTATTAACAACAGCAAACACAACACCAATGATTCTTTCTAATTTTCACACGCTGCCAGCAATTTTGAAGGGAGATTGGTAGGCGATTATACCGAAGCCGGTATTTGACTGGTACTTATTTTATCAACCCTCGTAGGATGAAGGTGAAAGTCGACCTTAGCGGAATTTGAAATCAGAAACTAAAGTGCCGAAAGACCTGCCACTTAGAATTTTGTCCGACGTATTAATATAGGCACAAGGACTGAAACTTCGGAGGAAGGAGAAGGGGCAAGTCGATTCCCCAATGCTGAACTGGTACTTATTTCATTGATCTCGAAAGAATGAAAGTTAAAGTCGATTTCGGTGGAAATTTGAACTCATAACTTAAAGACGAGCGAAATGCCGCTAAGCATTTTGTCCGATTCGTTACCGAGTCTCCAAACTCACCGCCTTCGACATCAATAATAACAGTTAAAAGTGCCTTTTTGCCAGAACTTGCAGTGAATGCTTTAATTCAATACTTCACTGCCTCCTAGATAGAAATATATTGTTTTAGATAGCTTTTCTATCCACATGACTTCATTCATCAAATAAGCGAGTCGGGTTCTAACGACACCTGAAACACAATAAACCAACGTGAAGGTGCCACAAAAATACAACTTAAAATAAATGATTATAGATAAAGGAGGAACTTGGAATAGCGACTTGGAATATAAATGAACTTCGAACTGACAAATAAAATCTGGTTCAGGAGTTAATGCACTTTTGTTACGATTTGTACGCATAAACATATGTTCCTCCCCCCCGCACACACACTCACACACACATGGAACCATAAAAAATTACACACACATACATAAGTGCAAAAACAAATACATGTAAGCAATGAAATGCATATTATGAATAGATTCATATGAATGCTTGCGTATGTGTATATGTAGATATATGTTTCTATCTAATTACCTATCCACCAATATATTTATACATACATAGAGATGTATACACACAGACACACACACACACACACACACACACATACACACACACACACACACATATATATGCGACTACCTCTTTCCTCCTTTCTCTTTTTGTGTGTGTATGTGTATATGCATGTATGTGTGTACGCATGTGTGTGTGTGTGTGTTTGTGTGAGTGTATTTTGGTATTGCACCTCTCTGTACTATACTTCTAATAGAATCTGTTTAAATTGAAGTTATCTTTCCGATAGTAAAATCTATCAATATATTGATATTAGCCTTTGTCTGAGTCTGTAATGAACTAACGGTAAATAAAGACATTTCCACAGATCGAAAACAATTATTCTTGCTAGAAATATTCGCCATATTTAAAGATGAAGTAATTTTCCAAATTCAATGTTTATGTCGCAATAAAAACATTTTATATTATGATAAATCTTCTTTGTCGATGATCGTTACTCAATAAAATAAATACAGAAATACAGAAATGCAGCAATGAAAGTAAATCTAAATATGTTAACTAATTCAAAAAGATTTTTCTTTCTATAAATGTTCATTACAAACAGTTTCTTTTGTTTTCGTTTATTTTTCTTTGCTTTCTGCAACTGATGAATGACACTTGAAGATAATATTACACCATCTTCATATTTGTTTAACCTATACAAATACAGATTCACAATTAGTTGTCTCTTTTCGACAAGTTATTCATTCCTTCTATTGCATTGTGAAAGCTGTTGTTGTTTTCTCTCTAAGTTAAATGTAATAGACTTATACTGCTGCCCTGTTTAACATCACCATAATCTTGTGGTGGAGTGGGAGGAAGATTAAGTAGTGCTCACTATGAGATTATGAAAAATTTTGTGACTTGATCTTTGTCTATGAGTAGAACTGTTATTTCCTATTTACTTACCGCTAGGAAGTATGAAAAATGGTTACTATTTCCTTCTAACTTTGCTTTTGTTACATTTATTCAAACCCTAAAGAATTCCTCTCAACACATTAAATATATATATATATATAGTTTGTTACACAGTTAGTCAGTCTGACACCACCACACGGAAGTTGAGTTATTGGTCTCCATCATTGTAAGAAAAACAATATTTGTTCCCACTCAATATCGCCACCAGGATCTTGAATGCCATTAACACTGTCCCTCCTGTTGCTATACTCGAAGCATGTTTCCAGCCCCAGGTCAACACAACACTGAATTGCTCTGTTTCCTATTGCAACACTATAGCCTATGATGCCATAGAGTCTCGCCCTCTTACTAACCCTCAAAATGCAGACATGAGAAATCTCTTTCCTTCACTGTCTAAGATATGAAATATTGTATCTGAGATCATCGCTGATGTTAATCTGACGGAGAAATTACATTGAAAACTTGGAAATTCTATTCAATGTTTGCCCACAATTAACTTTTGCATCTAAAGGGAAGGATTAACGAGTCAGGCATCGATTGAACGATGAAATCATCATGAAGTATTTTTCGCCAGATTTTCGTTGGCAAGATCACAACACAAGAGGTGCATACTATTAAATGTTCAATTGATGTAAATATATAAGTAGTTATAATATATTATTACTGGAGGGCGACATTACTACATTAAATGTAAACTATTAACATCTCATTAATGTATGAATATAAATATATTATATATATATACATGTATATATATATTTATAAATATAGATAGAAATATATATGTATATATACATATACATACATACATACATATATATATATATATATATATATATATATATATATA